>NC_079332.1:15579185-15724342 GCF_029931775.1 Euleptes europaea
TGGGCGGCCCGGCAAGAAGGAGCAGGAGTTTGTTCGCCAAAGGGTCTTCCCTTTTTCATTTCATTTCATTGACCTTTATTGGCGTCCCAAAAGACAGAGATAGGAAAAACAACAACACTATACCTCCAAAGGGCAATACATATAAGTTGCAAGTCGGGTTCATAAAACTTTTCTTGTTCTTTAAGAACTCCTGTAAGAAATATAATATCCTGTTCCAAGGATCAATACTTCCACCCCTTGGACCTGGGGCTGCCGGTCAATGACATATATGTGCTCTCGCATGGTGTTGGGCTAGATCACTGGTTCCCAACCTTTTTTGGGGGGGACCAGGGACCACTAGGACTTTTTTGTTCGGGGCCGGGACCCCAAGGTTCAAAATAAAAACTCCGGGGATTTGAAAATAAACTTGAATCATAACTGTGAGTTAAACATTCCACTCAGAATAATATTTGAATATATATTTTTATAATAGAGAACTTTTAATTGAAAATATTACTTTATTAGGGGTTTATAGCTTTGTTTCGCGGACCTTAATTTAGTTCTCGCGGACCCCTGGTTGGGAACCAGTGATCTAAAGAGTGGCAAATCCAAGGCAAGACCCCCCCCATGCATAAATGGCCTTTGAAGACAAGCGCACTGGTTGGGAACCAGTGTGCTAGATGCGAACCCTTATATTTTGGGCTTAGCATCTTTATAAGTGCAAGTATGCAGGCTTAGCATAGAAGCATATATTTCCAATACATTTCCCATAGCATATCTAATGATTTCAGGCATTACATTTGGAAACTGACGAATGGGGCCTTTGCGTTTGGCTCCCGGAGAGGTTCATGCGCCTCCCCCGTCCAAACTTTGGCCATTTATGCCTTGGATTTCCCACAGTGGCTCCCAACCTTTTTTGGGGCCATGCCCCATCTAAGCATCTCTAAAATCCTGATGCCCCCCCCCTGCCCCATGACATTGTCCCCAGCTGACCGCCGTGCACATTCTGATTTTAATCTTTAAAATGTCGCGACATAGATTTATATACTGTATCTGAGGCCCCTAGGACCATAAGAAATGCAAAAAATGCACCGTTAATAACTCATTCTCGAATCGCCCCCCTTAAAAATCAAATGCCCCCCCCGTGGGGCGTGCGCCCCACGTTGCGAACCACTGCTCTAGATGCACGTTTCCCCCATCCACATCCCCCAAACTCAACATCAAGCCGCCATGCAGAGTTTTGAGAACTCGGAAGGGGAAAATGTGCATCTAAAGCAGTGGTTCCCAACCTTTTTTTGACCAGGGACCCCTAGGACTTTTTTGTTCGGGGCAGGGACCCCAAGGTTCAAAATAAAATTACCGAGAATTTGAAAATAAACTTTAATCACAACTGTTAGTTAAACATTAAACTTAGAATAATATTTGAATATATATTTTTATAATAGAGAACTTTTAATTGAAAATGTTAATTTATTATGGGTTTATAACTTTGTTTCGCGGACCTTAATTTAGTTCTCGTGGACCCCTGGTTGGGAACCAGTGATCTAAAGAGTGGCAAATCCAAGGCAAGACCCCCCCATGCCTAAATGGCCTTTGAAGGCAAGCGCACGGTTTCCCTTGGTCAGCCCCCTGGGTGATTCTGGGCTGACGCTTGACCCAGGGAACCGCCTGGAAGCGT
This sequence comes from Euleptes europaea, assembly GCF_029931775.1. Taxonomy (NCBI): domain Eukaryota; kingdom Metazoa; phylum Chordata; class Lepidosauria; order Squamata; family Sphaerodactylidae; genus Euleptes; species Euleptes europaea. The sequence continues at coordinate 15,580,843 of NC_079332.1, forward strand.
GGTGGAAATGTTAATTTTGAATCTGGGACGCGTGTCGGCCCTTTCGTGCGAACCGGTGCGGGCGCATGATGCGCCAGCGGTCAGCTGTGGCTTTTGCGAACGGGGATTGTCATTTCTCAGCAAACCTGGTAACAGTCTCCTGTGGCTGCTGAGCAAACTTTTCCTCCCCGATTCATACTTGTATGTTGTTGTTGTTATTTGCTGCTTATTATTTTGCATTGTTGATACAGCTTTATTTTTTGCTAATGCCACCAAGGCTTGATGATGATGATTTATTAAACTTCTACCCTGCCCTCCCCGGTATCGCCGGGCTCAGGGCGGCTTCCACCCGGATCAATACAACACAAACTCCTTGTGTGGTATTGTCAGGAAGTATTGGTTGCATGCACAGGCCCCTGTGGTCCTTAAGAGAAATTTTTTTTTTGATAGCCTGTTAGTAATAAATTTATTTGCTTTGTTTACACATGAACACATGAAGCTGCCTTATACTGGATCAGACCCCTGGTCCATCAAAGTCAGTATTGTCTACTCAGACCGGCAGCGGCTCCCCAGGGTCTCAGGCAGAGTAAGGTCTTTCCCATCACCTCCTTGCCTGGTCCCTTTAACTGGAGATGCTGGGGATTGAACCTGGGACCTTCTGCATGCAAGCAGATGCTCTGCCACTGAGCCACAATCCCTCCCCTCCCATGAAGCTGTCTTATACCGAATCAGACCCGTGGTCCATCAGGGTCAGCATTGTCTACTCAGACTGGCAGCGGCTATCCCAGGGTCTCAGGCAGAGGCTTTGCCATCACCTCCTTGCCTAGTCCCTTTAACTGGAGATGCTGGGGATTGAACCTGGGACCTTCTGCATGCCAAGCAGGTGCTCTACCATGAGCCACAATCCCTCCCCTCCCATGAAGCTGTCTTATACCGAATCAGAGCCGTGGTCCATCAGGGTCAGTATTGTCTACTCAGACTGGCAGCGGCTCTCTAGGGTCTCAGGCAGAGGTCTCTCCCATCACCTACTTTCCTAGTCCCTTTAACTGGAGATGCTGGGGATTGAACCTGGGACCTTCTGCATGCCAAACAGACGTTGTACCACTGAGCCACGGCCCCTCCCTTGCTTAACAAATTTAAATACGTGTAATAATATGTGTAATAATAAATATGTGTAATAATGGTTAGAGTGTCAGATTGGGATCTGGGAGAACCGGGTTCAAATCCCTGCTCTGCCATGGGAGCTTGCTGGGTGACCTCGGGCCAGTCCGACGCTCTCAGCCTAACCAACCCCGCAGGATTGTTGTGAGGATAAATTGGAGGAGACGAGAACAGTGTTTGGGGCCCCACTGGGGAAAAAGGTGGGATATAAATGAAGTAGCTGATGGAATTATGGTGTACCGATTATTTATATGGGGTGGACGGCTCGGTAGTTTCAGCAGACGACACAGGCCTCTGCCCCATGGACTTTACAATCTCAACAAAGATCTCCTTCTCTGGCTTTCTGTAAATTATCATGCAGTCATGGTGCTATATAATATATATATTTTTTAAAGACTGGTATTATGAATGGACTAATTTATATCTGTAACATGCTTGAATTGGGGGGGGAGACAGGTCTCTGCCCAAAGGAGCTTACATCCTCTGGGGGGGGGGGAGAAAATGGGTGCGCGCGCATGGAGTACCATGCACTCCTAAGCCCATTAGCGCCCTTCTAAGCGCACCGAAGCCATCGGTTTTAGAAGGGTGTTACCCTGTTTAGGATTCCCTTCCTAGACTTTAATTCAGGGACAGTGTTTAGACCTTGTTCCTACCGTCACACGCGAGAATCGCGCCCGTTTCATTTCAGTCGGGGCTTGGACTCCCTCACCGCGTTAAGAGTGCTTTTAGGGCCATTCCTCAATTTTGGGGCCCGCCGTTTAAAATCCGTTCATTAAAAAAACATCAAAACCCAGCTTCGTCTGTCTCCTCAAATGACAGGTTTGGGCATTTGCTGTTAGCAATTTCTGTCTGACTCCCGGCGTTGATGGATTGCGTGGGGGTCGCGAGAGCCAGCGTGGTGTAGTGGTTAGAGCACTGGTTCCCAACCGGGGGTCCGTGGACCAGGGAACTAAATTAAGGTCCGCGAAACAGAGTTATAAACCCGTAATAAATTAATACTTTCAATTAAAAGTTCTCTATTATAAAAATATATTCAAATATTATTATAAGTTTAATGTTTAACTAACAGTTATGTTAACTAACTAACAGCGTGGTGTAGTGGTTAGAGCACTGGTTCCCAACCGGGGGTCCGTGGACCAGGGAACTAAATTAAGGTCCGCGAAACAGAGTTATAAACCCGTAATAAATTAATATTTTCAATTAAAAGTTCTCTATTATAAAAATATATTCAAATATTATTAAAAGTTTAATGTTTAACTAACAGTTATGATTAAAGTTTATTTTCAAATTCTCTGAATTTTTATTTTGAACCTTGGGGTCCCTGCACCGAACAAAAAAGTCCTAGTGGTCCCTGGTCAAAAAAAGGTTGGGAACCACTGGGTTAGAGCGAGGGAACTCCAATCTCAGGCGCAGGTTTGAATCCCCCCCCCCCACCCTTGCTGGGCGACCTTGGGCCCGTCACGCACCCTCCGCCTTGCCTACCCCACAGGGTTGTGGTGAGGATAAAACGGAGGGCAGGGAGAATGTGACACGCCACGTCATAAGCGAATGTGCTAAGTGATAAGTACATTTACTTATTTACTATTTAGAGCGGGGTTGTGCGTGTGCCTTCGCCAGCATCGCTGCCGTCAAACATATTCAGTGAGTCCATCCACTAATATTTGGTTTGAAGTCATGTGCTAAGTTGGCGCATCATCTCCAATGCCTTGAACATTTGAAATGACCTAATTATACCGAGTCAGGCCGCTGGAGCTGTCTAGCTTAGTATTTGCTCTTCCGACTACCGGCAGAGAAAGGTTTTTCTTAATGCTCACTGGCTGAGATCCATTTTCAACTGGAGATGCCAACAATCGAACCCGGGCCCCTTCCATGCGCAAAGCTACTGAGCTACATGCTGCTTCCAGCCCGTGTGGGGTAGGGTTTGCAGGGTCGGACTAGGAACTGGGAGATCCAGGTTCGAATCCCCTCTTTGGCTACGGAAGCCCGCTGGATGGTTTGGGGCCCGTCGCTGTCCATCCGCCTAAGCTACCTCGCAGGGTGGTTGGCAGGATAAACGGGCAAAGCCGTCTCCCTCGGTTCTTTAGGATCGGTGTCCGAATAGGGTTTGCAGGGTCAGACTAGGAACTGGGAGATCCCGGTTCGAATCCCCTCTTTGGCTACGGAAGCCCGCTGGATGGTTTGGGGCCCGTCGCTGTCCATCCGCCTACGCTACCTCGCAGGGTTGTTGGGAGGATATACGGGCAAAGCCGTCTCCCTCGGTTCTTTAGGATCGCTGTCCGAATAGGGTTTGCAGGGTCAGACTAGGAACTGGGAGATCCCGGTTCGAATCCCCTCTTCGGCTACGGAAGCCCGCTGGATGGTTTGGGGCCCGTCGCTGTCCATCCGCCTAAGCTACCTCGCAGGGTTGTTGGGAGGATAAACGGGCAAAGCCGTCTCCCTCGGTTCTTTAGGATCGGTGTCCGAATCGGAATGGTGTTCCGGGCTAACGGGTCCTGCCCTTTTTTCAGGGGTTGTCTTTTCTAGCCCCCCACCCCATGCCCCTCGGGACAGGATTAGTGAAAGAAGGTACAGGTAGAATACCCCTTATCGGGACATCAGACTGATCCAAAAAACTGACCCTTCGAGCCGGCATGCAGGCAGGTCCGTGCTGCCTGCTTTCAATGCTTCCTCTCACCTAAAAAAATAAAATAGCACACGCTCCATCGTAGGTGGAGACGGAAAGCCGGCCTTTGTATTCTGGTGAGATAGTGTGGTGGTAGGAACAAGGTAGGATAGTGGTGAGATAGTGTGGTGGTAGGAACAAGGTGAGATAGTGACCCCTTTGCTTTTCTGTTGGTTCAATGTGCACAAAAGTATTTAAAAAATATTGTTTAAAATGACATTTAGGCGATGTGTATAAAGCGTATCTGAAATGTAAATGAATTTGGGTCCCATCCCTAAGATACTATGTCTATGCAAAGATTCCAAAATATTCCGATATACGGAAAGGTCCGAAATGGGGAACGCTTCCAGTCCCGAGCGGTCCGGATTAAGGGATGCTCAACCTGTGCGCTGTTCGGCTCGAAGAAGAAGAAGAAGAAGAAGAAGAGTTGGTTTTTGTATGCCGACTTTCTCTACCACTTAAGGGAGAATCAAACCGGCTTCGAATCCCCTCCCCACAACAGACACCCTGGGAGGTCGGTGGGGCTGAGAGAGCTCTAAGAGAACTGTGACGAGCCCAAGGTCACCCGGCTGGCTTCATGTGGAGGAGCGGGGAATCGAACCCGGATCTCCAGATCAGCCTCCGCCGCTCACGCGGAGGAGCGGGGGACCGAGCCCGGTTCTCCAGATCGGAGTCCACCGCTCCCAACCACCGCTCTTAACCACTTGCTCTTGCGGCGTTCAGGTCGTTGTTTTGTCAAAGGGCTGGTGTCAGGGTCAGCACGTTTTCCCATTTCCACAAGGCTGGGGGCGGGGGACCATCCTCCGGGAGATAGACTGCGCTCGCAGTTGGGAGAGAGCCCTGGCCGCTCTTTTGTCCAAGCCACTGGCTCCCAACCGGGGGTCCGTGGACCCCCAGGGGTCCGCGAGAACTAAATTAAGGTCCGCGAAACAACGTTATCCACCCATCATAAATTAATATTTTCAATTAAAAGTTCTCTATTATAAAATATATATATTCAAATATTATTCCAAGTTTAATGTTTAGCTAACAGTTACGATTCAAGTTTATTTTCAAATTCTCGGCATTTTTGTTTTGAACCTTGGGGTCCCTGCCCCGAACAAAAAAGTCCTAGGGGTCCCTGGTCAAAAAAAGGTTGGGAACCACTGCTCTAAGCCACCGTCTTTTCTCGTGGTCTTTGGCGATGTGTCTCTCTCTGCCTTGTTTATTGCGCTTGGCTTTGCTGCGCATCGCAGGTATTGCCTTTTTTAGCAACGTTGGGGCCGTTTTTTCCAACACTCTCTTCGTGTCTTTGTCGCAAAGATTTTTTGGCAATTCCCCACTCTGGGAATCTGGTGAACCGGGTTCGATTCCCCGCTCCGCCGCATGAAGCCAGCTGGGCGACCTTGGGCTAGTCGCAGCTCTCTTAGAGCTCTCTCAGCCCCACTGGGTTGTGGGGAGGGGAGGAGAAGGGGATTATAAGCTGGTTGGGGTCTACTTTAAGTGGTGGAGGTAGTCGGCATATAAGAACCAACTCTTCTCTTTTTTTATATATATAAATTTTTATTGCTTTTATAATGAAACATACAAATAATAATAATAATAATAAAATCATAATCCAATACAACAACAAAAAAACATAAAACACACAAAAACATATACAGAGCATTAATACGATGCTAATACATTATTATTTGCTATCTTTTCCTTTAAAAAAGCCTATAGTGCCCTAAACCCTACCACCCACCACTGTGCCCTTCACCATTGGACTTATACATACATACCAACTCTTCTTCCCTTGAACGGCATCCGATCTCACCTCCCTTCTCCTCGCTTCGCACTCAGGGCGGCTATTTTCCTGAGCACGTCAAGTCTATGACCAGCTTGCGATGGCTGAAGCTCAACCGGACCGGCCTCTGCTATTTGCCCGAGGAACTCTGTGCCCTCCAGAAGCTGGTAAGGGGTCGGTCTTGCTTGTGGGGGTGCTTTGGGGTGCGGCAGCGGGGGACAGACTGCCTCGGGGGTTTGGCCCAGGGAATCCGAACTGGCGGACTCGCCAACTGGCATGAGCTGGCGGATCTGGGTTCCGGTTGCCGTCATGAGGTTTCTCAAGGCTCGGCTCGTAGATTTTCAAGGTTTATTGTTTTTTCTTCATAGCCGTAATAGGCGTGTGTCTACTTGTGTGTAAGGAAAGCCCGGTCGTTCAGGGTGCCGTATCCTATATCGGATATGAAAACTAGTTACAGCCCCTGGGGTGCGGCGTTCACTGCCTTGAGCCGGTCACTGTTTCTTAACCTACCTCGCAGGGCTGTTGTGGTAATAAAAGGGTTAACCACGGATGTCATCCTGGGATCCTCGGAGAAGGATACAGTAGTACCTCTTATCCAAAAATACTATTAAGTACAATTATGGATTTCTAAGGTCAATCTCTTTAAATCAGACAAACAAAATACAGGTTGTCAATTCACCAGGTAAAGTTCCAACATAAACATAGGCTGATTCACATTGTGAATGTGCCTGTTTAAGATTGAACATTATTTGCATATCAATAAATAAATTTTATTTGCGGCTTTTATGCCAGATAAAACAGGTAAACATTATTTGTGTAGTCTACAACCTGAATTAGTTTTGAATATTATTAGTGCAGCTGACAACCTGAACATGGTGATAGCGAACCTTACCTGTGGAATGTACCACCTGAATTTGTTGAATAACTGCATTTTGAATATCGACTTGTAACTCATTTATAATTTGAATTCGTTGAATTTTTCTCTATGTTTATGGGGGAACTTGACCTTTGTGAATTGACAACCTGTATTTTGTTTGTCTAATTTAAAGAGATTGACTTTAGAAATCCATAATTGTATTTAATAGTATTTTTGGATAAGAGGTACAACTGTATGCTTTTGCATTTGATATTTTTAGTGCCGTCATTCCCCCGTGGATCTGATGTTTATATCCTTGGAAGAGGGGCAGGGTAATAGTACAATGGATCACATGTGTGTGTGTTCAGTGCCGTCAAGTCGCTTCCAAACCCAATGTTCTCCCTCCTTGCTTTGCAAAAGAATCACAGCAGGGGGGAATAAAAAGAAAAAGAAATGAAGGTCTATAAAACCATGCATGGTGTGGAGAGCGTGGACAGGGAGAAGCTTTTGTCCCTCTCTCGCAATGCCAGAACGCGGGGTCCATCTGCTGAAGCTGGAGGACGAGAGGCTCAAAACGGATAAAGGGAAGTATTTCTTCACACGACACATTGTTCAGCTGTGGAACTCCCTGCCCCAGGATGTGGGGATGGCTGCCAACTTGGAAGGCTCTAAGAGGGGCATGGACATGTTCATGGAGGATAGAGGTATCCATGGCTACTAGTCAAAATTGCTACTAGTCATGATGCTTACCCATTCTCTCCAGGATCAGAGGAGCATGCGCATTATATTGGGTGCTGTGGAACACAGGCAGGATAAATGCTGCTGCAGCAGTCTTGCTTGTGGGCTTCCTGGAGGCACCTGGTTGGCCACTGGGTGAACAGACTGCTGGACTTGATGGGCCTGGGTCTGATCCAGCAGGGTCTTTCTTAAGTTCTTAAGGAAGAGTCCGAGGTGGGTGGGGGGAGAGATTGGGGAAGAAAGAAGGGGGAAGAAAGCCTGAAGGGGGAAGGAAATCATTGATCAGGTTGCGTACCTGTCCTCCGGATCCTCCAGCGGTTGCTGTTACAGCCGTGGGAGACCCTTCCATATGAATAAGGGCAGCCTGAGCCCCAGCTTACAGTGGCCACGGCCCCTTTCCGAACATCTCAGCCGGGGCCAGGGGAAGCGCCTGCGGGCGTCTTAGTGCCCACCGGCACCCTGGACTAGACCCTGAATTTGGGTCGCAAGGCAAGCATTATTTTAGCCGTGCGACGGAACGTATTAGCAGGACGTTGCGTGAAGCGTGCCATACAATTGCCCCAATTTTAATTCTCCAGTTTGTAGAATTAACTGGTAAATACATGAAGCTGCCTTATGCTGCCTATGGTGTGTCAAGGTCAGTATTGCCTACTCAGACCGGCAGCGGCTCTCCAGGGTCTCAGGCAGAGGTAGGTAGGTCGATCGATCGATCAATCAATCGATCATTTATTTGTGGCCCTTGGCAAGATAAAACAATGGACTAAAATGGTCTTACCGACAAAGGTTTACAGTCAGAGTCTTAAGTCACTTAAAAAAATAAAATAAATAACATCCAAGCTACATCTGCCATTTGGACTAAGAGTCTACTCTGTGGCAACGAATTTTCATTGCAGCCGTACAAAAGTTTGCTACCGGAGAGGTGATTGAGGGCTTATCTCCTTGTAGGAGCTTTTCTATCTTTTCTCTTTCCCTGTCGGGTCCCATTCTCAGTATTAGGGGCTCAATTAACTTTGAACGGGGTATAGGCAGACGTCTTTCACATCACCTACTGCCTGCTCCTTTTAACTCGAGAGGCTGGGGATTGAACCTGGGACCTTCTGAATGCCAAGCAGAGGTTCTACCACTGAGCCATGGCTCTTCCACTGATCCCCTCAGCAACCAGACCATTAGTCCCGCAAGGTCAGTGTTGCCTACTCAGACTGGCAGCAGCTCCCCCAAGGTCCTGGGCAGAGATCTTTCACATCACCTCTTGCCTGGTCCTTTTAAGTGGAGATGCCGGAGATTTGAACCTACGACCTTCTGCGTGCCAAGCAGATGCTCTCCCACTGAGCCAGGGCTCCTCGGCAAACAGACCATTAGTCCATCAAGGCCTATTCAGACTGGCAGCAGCTCCCCCAAGGTCTCAGGCAGCGGTCTTCCACATTACCCCAAAGCCTGGTCCTTTTAACGGGAGATGCCAGGGATCGAACCTGGGTCCTTCTGCATGTCGAGCAGCTCTTTGCCTGTTGTAACTGTGTGTCTGTTCCTCCTTTCCGAACAGGAGCATCTCTCCGTGAGCCACAACAACCTGACCACTCTCCATGGAGAGCTCTCTGGCCTCCCTTGCCTCCGGGTAAGCGTTTGCGGCCTCGTCACTGTAGGCTCAGAACCCCACAAACTGCCCGCCAGCCCCCTCCCCAAATAAATTGCGATGGGACGGTCAGAGAGTTGGAGTAGGATCTGGGAGACCCGGGTTCAAGCCCCCACCCTGCTGAGGAAGAGGTGACCTTGGGACGATCCCGTACACTCGGCTTGACCTACCTCGCGGGGCTGTTGAGAGGATAAAATGGAGAAGGGGAGAACATTGCAAACACCTTTGGGCCCCCATTTGGGAGAAAACTGTGGGTTATCAGTCAAGTAACACAAATCCCCCCTCTGGTGATAACCGCTTAGCCTGGTTGGGGTGCTATGAATGAAGAAATGGTTTGCCTTATAATGAGGCAGGTCTTTGGTCCATGTAGTTAAGCATTGCCTACTCTGGCTGGCAGCAGCTTTCCAAGGCCTCAGGCAGAGAAAGGTCTTTCCTTTGACCCTGATATCCTTTAAACCAAAGATGCCAGGGATTGAACCTGGGATCTCTGCATGCAAAGCTGATGCTCTTCCGTTGAGCCACGGCCCCTCCCTACATGCGGCTTCCTTACATGGACTAACACAGTCTTTCAAGGCTGGTATTGTTTACTCTGACTGGCAGCCGCTTTCCAACTTTCAAATCACCTCTGACCTGATCTGGAGATGCCGGGAATTGAACCTGGGATCTCTGCATGCAAAGCAGATGCTCTACCACTAAGCCCTACCCTACATAATGTCTCTATACTCCTTCCACCCTCCCCTCAAGGCCATCGTGGCCCGCGCCAATTGCTTGAAGAACTCCGGTGTTCCCGATGACATCTTCCAACTGGACGACCTCTCTGTGCTGGTACGTTTTCGGTTCGCTCCCCGGCAGGGGTCGGGTGGGCGGGGAACGATTTTACCGATTTTGGTTTGGGTGGGTTTCTCGCTAAGTAGGAGAGGTGAGGGCCCCTACTTTGTAGATTTAAAGATCCTCGGTGGAATTAAGGGGGTTCAAGTGAAAAAATATATCCGTGGTGGAAGACGGAGGGAGATCCAGTCCCCGGTCTGTGATATTCCTTCGCTGCTTTCAGTGCAAAGGGGGTTCTCGTTTAAAATCGATCGAGGGCAGATGCTGTTGGCAATTGATTCTGTGCCGGGCAGGAGGTTCACCCGTGTTTCTCCCTCCGTCCCACTCGTTTTGTCCTAGGATCTGAGCTACAACCAGTTGACCGAATGTCCACGGGAGCTCGAGAACGCCAAGAACATGCTGGTGCTTAATTTGAAACAGAACAGGTGAATTTGCAAAATCCGGGATTCCCGTAAAGAGGAATGGGGTGTGCTTGCTGTCCGTAAAACGGGCATGTTAACAAGTGAGGGTTGTTGGACTTGCCATGTTCAACAGCCCTGTCAAGTAGGCCCAGTATTGAAGATGGCGGTGGGTGTTGGATTGCCAACCGCCAGAGTTCTCCTGGAATTACAACTGGAATTACAACGAATGGCACCAATTAATAAACCCAGATTTTAATGGCTCTTTCAAAGAACTGTGTGTTATTATATTTATAATTTTTGCTGATTAGTGGAATGGTATGAATCTAAAGTTGTCAGCTGCTCTGAGCCCAGCCCTAGGTGGGAAATAGAGCAGGGTAAATATGGAATTAAATAAATAAACAGATCTCCTGATTACTAAAACAAGTGCCCCTGGAGAAAATGGCAGCTCTGGAGGGTGGACTCTTTGAATCATAGAGTTGGAAGGGACCACCAGGGTCATCTAGTCCAACCCCCTGCACAATGCAGGACATTCACAACTACCTCCCCCCCACACCCCTAGTGACCCCTACCCCATGCTCAGAAGATGGCCAGACTCCCCCTTTCCAGGATCCTTGGTCAATCTGGCCTGGAGGAAAATTGCTTCCTGACCCCAAAGTTGCGATTGGCATTATCCTGGGCATGTAAGAAAGGGCCACGAGAGCCAAAAAGCGACACAAACCTTCCTGCCTTCCCTCGTATGATCTGCCTACATTGAACTCTGTCTTCCCTAGTCTCCACCCCCAAATCGCCAGGAATTTCCACACCTTAGAGTTGGTAACCCTACCACCTTATGAGATCGGGGCCGATTTGAATCAGGGTTCACCTGTAGATTGATTTGTCTGTCCCTGACACCCTCTCTTCGAAAGGGCCCGAGGGACAGCCAACGAAGATGTATTTGGCTGCCCTCTCCAGTCTTCGGTAGACAGGGCTGACGGGAGGCAGAAGAGGAAGATAACGGGGCTCACTTCCCTCACGATCTAAGTCCCTCAGGAGAAACAAGGGCAGGATTGGGGGAGCACAAGAGGCAGAGCTAAGGCGACGCTGCCACTTAAAGGCCTCCCTGCAGAGGGAGTTCCAAACTTTTGGGGCCAGGGCCGAGAAGGCCCCGCTGGGTGTGCTTGGCCGACTCCCCTCTAGCATCCAGAAGCGCATGCAACGGAGCCTCTGGGGAAGATCTTAAAAGTAGGCTTCACAGGGGAGAAAGCCGTCCCATGAGGATCCCCACCCATGTCTGTTTTCCCGCACGTGCATGTTCTGGGAACCTGCTGGGAATCGCAGCGCCCTGGTGTGATTAAAAAAAATATATCAGAGGTGCGATCATGCATGCTCTTTACCCGTCCCCGCCCTCAAGCTAGTGCATAAGTCGCAGGAGCCAGAACCTGCCTGGCTGTTAAAGAGGGTGTCATCTATCTGTCTGTCTTTCCCCCCCTTCTCCTCCACCCCTGCAGCATTGACAACATCCCCAACCAGCTCTTTATCAACCTGACGGACCTGTTGTACCTCGACCTGAGCGACAATAAGCTGGAGAGCCTCCCCCCTCAGATGCGGCGCCTGGTTCACCTACAGACGTTGATTCTGAATAATAATCCGCTGATGCACGCCCAGCTCAGGTAAAGGGAGGGCAGGTGTGCGATGGACGGTGTAGGCAGTCTTGCTTGCTATGCGTATGCAGGCAAGGGAATTGGCTGGGCGTGCCGAATTCAGCCATCCAGAAGTTTTTCTCCATTCTGTTGTTGGAGCCGGCGTGGTGTCGTGGCTCAAATTTTGGACTTGGATCAGGGAGACCTGGGTTCGAATCCCCACTCAGAAGAAGAGTTGGTTTTTATATGCCAACTTTCTCTCCCTTTTTAAAAAAAGGAGAATCAAACCGGCTTACAATTTCCTTCCCTTCCTCTTCCCACAACAGACACCTTGTGAGATAGGTGGGGCTGAGAGAATTTAGAGAAAACTGCGACTAGCCCAAGGTCACCCAGGAGTGGGGAATCAAACCTGGTTCTCCAGATTAGTGTCCGCCGCTCATGTGGAGGAGTGGGGAATTGAACTCAGTTTTCCATATTAGAGTCTGCCGCTCATGTGGAGGAGTGGGGAATCGGGTTTGATTGCCCTTCACATGAGCAACAGACTCTAATCTGGAGAACCGGGTTCGATTCCCTGCTCCTCCACATGCAGCCTGCTGGGTGACCTTGGGCCAGTCACAGTTCTCTCCGAACTCTCTCAGCCCCACTTACAAGGTGTCCTTTGTGGGGCGAGGAAGGGAAAGTGATTGTAAACTGCTTTGAGCCTCCTTACGATTGAGGAAAGTGGGGTATAAAAACCAACTCTTCTTTTTTTCTCTTGCTATCACTTATCCCCTCTTTCAAACCCAAGGCAACTTCCGGCAATGATCGCCTTGCAAACTCTTCACCTCCGGAACACGCAACGGACTCAAAGCAACCTCCCCACCAGCCTGGATGGGTTGACCAACCTAACCGGTAAGAGTTCTGTTGTGCGAGATCGGCGTTGCGCCTTCAACCGCGCCGGACGCCCCTGTGACCGTCTCCCTTGTCTGTGTCCAGACGTGGACCTCTCCTGTAACGACTTGAGCCGGATCCCCGAGTGCCTGTACACCTTGGCCAACCTGCGGCGGCTCAACCTGAGCAGCAACCAGATCGCCGAGCTGTCCCTCTGCATCGACCAGTGGACTCGGCTGGAGACCCTCAACCTGTCGCGAAACCAGCTCACCTCCCTGCCGGTGGGTGGCGTCCGCCGGCGCGCAAATTGCTGCTCTCGTCGGCCCGCGTCCCTCGGGGTGTATCAACCCGCGGGTTGGTTCGGGGCGTTCGGTGACCGGGGGTGCGGTGTTCAGGAAGCGAGGGGCAGAGCTTTTTGCCACTAGGGGTGGAGCTTCAAGCGGCGAGGACGGGGCTTCAGGTGGTGACGGGGCAAAGTGCCTTGAGTCTGTACTGAGGCGACGCAGAGGACGTGGGGGGCTGTGATTTTTATCGAGCCCAGATTGTCTGAAAAGTTTGCCCATTCTTTAAGATCGTGAGTCCCTGCTTTGGGTACCATTAACTTCAGTGTTAGGGGAACTAGTGATCAGGTGTAGGCCTTTCTTCCTCTTCTGCCTGCTTATATATTTTTTTCCATATAAGGGGGAATACAAGGGGGGAAAGGGGAAATAAGGGTTTCAGCAATACCCTTGAAAATGACAATAGACCAATAGAGAAGCAAATCAAACAGATTCCATTGCCATACTTATTCAACCCAGTTATGCAATCAAAATGGCTTTCCAGCTTGGGGAAAAAAAAGAACTTTAACATTATTAATAATGCAACCTAAACTAATCGCCTTATCAGACATATTTTATGGCTGCACAGTCAAAATATAAAATTGGATCAAGTTTCACAACACCATAAACACTATAATCAGTTGGCATCTACTCACTTATTTTTATTATCGTTAAACCTCAACATAATGATAAAATATTGTCGAAGGCTTTCACGGTCAGAGTTCATTGGTTCGTGTAGGTTATCCGGGCTGTGTGGCCGTGGTCTTGGTATTTTCTTTCCTGACGTTTCGCCCGCAGCTGTGGCAGGCTTCTTCAGAGGAGTAACACGGAGGAGAGACACTGTCCTTCAGGGTTACTCCTCTGAAGATGCCTGCCACAGCTGCTGGCGAAACGTCAGGAAAGAAAATACCAAGACCACGGTCACACAGCCCGGATAACCTACAAGAACCAATGATAAAATAGTTTCCATTTTTCATAAAATTGCTCATAATTCTTATCATTATTTACCATATTGGTCATTTTGGCCATAATTGCATATTCCAATAGCTTTTCTTTCCATTCTTCTATGTCTGGAAGGAGTGCCTGCTTCCATTTCCTCGCTAGAACCGTTCCGGCAGCTGTGGTAGCATATTTAAATAAATCTTTAAGTTGCGAAGGTAATTCTGATGGTGTAATGCCTAACAGCATGCTTATATATATATATATATATTTGTTCTTTTCCTCTCCCCAGTCAGCTATTTGCAAGCTGATCAAGCTAAAGAAGCTGTACTTGAATTCCAACAAGCTGGATTTCGACGGGATTCCCTCGGGCATTGGGAAACTGGCCAACTTGGAGGAATTCATGGCGGCCAACAATAACCTCGAGCTCATCCCAGAAAGCCTCTGTCGGTATGTGGCAAGCCCCCCCCCCTTTCCCCGGACACCCTTGTCCAAAGTGGCCAGAGTGGAAACCTTTCCCAGTGGAAACCTTTCCACCGAAGCGAGGGTCTGGAGATCGGGGCACGGTTTGAGTGCCGGATGGAGCCGCTCTGGCCCCGTGAGTTGTTCAGGCGGCACATTGTCTAGGATTCGAGTCTGAGGAAAAGCGGGTGCTCGGACAAACGAACGGCTTCTGTGCAGTGCCCCGTCCTCCCAGATACGATGGAAAATATGGCTGGGGCTTTTTCTGCATGGAGGAAACAATTGTTCCTAAAAGCGCTGAAAATTCATAACTGATGAACGTTCTGCAAATGGGGATTTGCAAACCGTCCAGTGTGAATCTGAAAGAAGGGGTGGCGTTGCGCCATCTGGATCAAGCCCGTGCCTTTCAATCGGCCACCTTCCCCTTTTTAGACCCCTACGTGGCCGTTTTTAGGACTGCCGTTTTGAGAAGCCGGGACCATGTTCAAGTACTTGAAGGGCTGTCATATAGAGGAGGGTGCCGAGTTGTTTTCTGTTGCCCAAGAAGGTCGGACCAGAACCAACGGGTTGAAATTAAATCAAAAGAGTTTCCGTCTAGACATTAGGAAGAATTTTCTAACAGTTAGAGCGGTTCCTCAATGGAACAGGCTTCCTCGGGAGGTGGTAAGCTCTCCCTCCCTGGAGGTTTTTAAGAAGAGGTTAGATGGCCATCTGTCAGCAATGCTGATTCTGTGACCTTAGGGCTAGGCAGATGATGAGAGGGAGGGCATCTTGGCCATCTTCTGGTCACTAGGTGTGTGTGTGTGGGGGGGAAGTAGTTGTGAATTTCCTGCATTGAGCAGGGGGTTGGACTTGATGGCCCTGGTGGTCCCTTCCAACTCTATGATTCTATGTACGTATATCATATATCTAATTCTGAACCTGGCTCCCATACAGATTTTTTAAAAAGCCAGAATGGGGCCAGGTGCAGACATGGCATGTTTTTTTATGGATCCTGCACGCCAGGTGTTAAAATAGACCTTTCTCCGCCTGAAGCCCTGCTGCCGGTCAGAGCAAACAATCCTGAGCTAGAGGGTCAGGTAGACTGCCTCGGGCTGAGGCGGCTTCTGACCTTCCTGTGTGTTTACTGGGGCTTCTTCCTCTTCCCTCCAGGTGCGCCAAGATAAGGAAGCTGGTTTTGAACAAGAACAGGCTAGTCACCCTGCCTGAGGCGGTGCACTTCCTGACGGATATCGAGGTGAGGTTTGGAATGGAACAGGTGCAAGAAGGGAAAACCTGGTTTATTTCTCGGGGTAGGGGAGGGCAGGGTGGTTTGCATCACCGTTCCGGACCCTGGTACGCTTCAGTTGAGGTGGTCGAAGCAGATCTGTAACATCGACCTGTATAAATGGGATGTTTCTCGAACCCAGTGCTTCAGCCTACGAGTCCCGATCCAGATACGGCTCAGTGGGAAACCTGATAGGGCTCCTTAAAAGAAAAAGAGGCAACTGAGAGGTGATACGATAACCATCTTCAAGTACTTGAAGGGCTGTCAGATAGAGGAGGGTGCCGAGCTGTTTTCGGTTGCCCCAGAAGGTCGGAGCAGAACCAACGGGTGGAAATTAAATCAAAAGAGTTTCCGTCTGGATATTAGGAAGAACTTCCTGACAGAGCGGTTCCTCAGTGGAGCAGGTTTCCTCGGGAGGTGGCAGGCTCTCCTTCTCTGGAGATTTTTCAGTAGAGGCTCGATGGCAGTTCATGAGAGGGAGGTCAGGAAGGGTTTTGCGTCAGTGTTTAGCTCTCATGGCCCCTTCTTCCATGCCCGGGGTAATGCCGATCGCCACTTTGGGGTCAGGAAGCAACTTTCCTCCAGGCCAAATTGGCCAGGGATCCAGAGGGCGTGGAGCAGGGGTCACTGGGTGTGTGTGTGTGTAGGGGGTAGTTGTGAATTTCCTGCATTGTGCAGGGGGGTTGGACTAGATGACCCTGGTGGGCCCTTCCAACTCTATGGTTCTATATTTTTACACTGAAGTGTATTGGAGGGGCAGGTCAGATGCTAGAACAGCCAATCTGGGAAGGGAACAGCCAGCACAGATTTTTATGGGGCTAAAACTCCATTTGAGAGACAGCATGGTATAGTGGTTAGAGTGTCGGACTAGGATCTGGATAACCCAGGTTCGAATCTCCACTCTGCCACGGACACTCTCTGGGTCTGGATTTTTGCCATTTCTCCTTGAAGACATGAAGCTGCCTTATACTGAATCAGACCCTCGGTCCATCAAAGTCAGTATTGTCTACTCAGACCAGCAGCAGCTCTCCAGGGTCTCATGTGGAGGTCTTTCCCATCACCTACTTGCCTGGTCCCTTTAACTGGAGATGCTGGGGATTGAACCTGGGACCTTCTGCATGCTGAGCAGAGGCTCTGCCACTGAGCCACCGGCCCTCCTTGCTCTTTCCTCCTGTAGATCCTGGATGTCCGCGAGAACCCCAACCTGGTGATGCCGCCGAAGCCCGTGGACCGGACCTCCGAGTGGTACAACATTGACTTCTCCCTGCAGAACCAGCTGCGGCTGGCTGGCGCCTCTCCAGCTACCGTGGCAGCCGCTGGAGTGGGTGAGCATGGAAGGGGCTCACCTTGTTGTCCGGGATTTTGTGGGGGGTTCCCCTCTCAAGGGGTTTCAGGTGGCCGTCAGTTTGCGGCAGTTTCCCCCACCCCAATGGCCAAGGTGCTCTTCTTAAATAAGATGGGAGATCTACTTCCCTCTTAAATTTCCAAAAGAACCCCTCTGCTTTTAGAGAGTAGATCAGGGGCGTTAAAGTAATTTGCTACGAGGGCCGGATACGACATAGATGTCACTTGGGTGAGCCGAGCCGTGCCTCTCCAGCCCAGATCGGGACGGGGTGGGTGGGGTGGCTGCCTCAGCTGCTTACAGGCCCGCAGGGCACATGTTTGACACCCCTGGTCAGAAGATCCCACCCCCTGTGTTGCCTCCATGTGGAAAGAGGCCAGCTCAGAGAGCAGTATTTCATTTAGAGGTGCGACAGGCAGCCTCCTCTGAGCGCAGACAATTCTTAAGAGTCTGTGGGTCAGGAAGGGTATTCATGTAGTTATTTATAGCCTGCTCTTCACCCAGTAAGATCACAAACGAGATTGATTTCTTCTCCTCCATTGTATTATTACGACAACTACCCTGCCGAGTAGGTCAGGCTGAGAATGAGTGACAGGTTCAAGGTTTCCCACTTGGCACCCTGGGTATTTCTGATTCCTTTCAAACAAAAATCTTGCGCCTGGAGTTTAATTTTATATAAATGAGGAACAGTGATTGCTTTTGAGAGGCGAGAAGTCAAGTTCTGTTTCTTCAAAATGACAGCAAGCCAGATCAGACTAGAAAGGACTTGCGTTTCTCTCCTGCAGTATTTCTCACCTTGCTGGAAGAGTATGAACTCCATTGCACAGTGCAGAGGGAAAAAAACGTGGATTAATTGCCCTGGATTTTCTTAAAGGGTAGGGGTGATTTCCCCTCCCATGCCAGCGTGGGGCAGTGGTTAAGAGCAGTGGTTTGGAGCAGGGGACTCTGATCTGGAGAACCGGGCTTGATTCCCCCCTCCTCCACATGAGCGGCGGACACTAATCTGGTGAACTGGGTTGGTTTCCCCGCTCCTCCACATGAAGTCAGCTGGGTGACCTTGGGCTAGTCGCACTCTCTCCGCCCCACCTACCTGACAGGGTGTCTGTTGTGGGGAAGGGAAGGCAAGTGTAAGCCGGTTTGATTCTTCCTTAAGTGGTAGAGAAAGTCGGCATATCAAAACCAATTCTTCTTCAAAGTCTTTCACAATATCAAGAAGGTTGTCTTCGCTTCCCAAATCTAGCGCGTGCCCTGTAAGCCCCCTTTCACGTTTTTTTGTCTATAAGCAAGCCCTTAATGCTTTTCCTCCCCTTCCCCCCCCCAAAAAAATCCTGTTTTCAGGTAGCAGCCCAAAGGATCCCTTGGCCCGGAAGATGCGCCTGCGGAGGCGCAAAGACTCCACGCAGGACGACCAGGCGAAGCAGGTGCTGAAAGGAATGTCCGACGTGGCACAGGAGAAAAACAAGAAGATGGAGGTATTGATACTTTCTCTTAAGAAGGGGTATTGGGGGGAGGAGTGGGAACATGATGCTCTGTTATGTAAGTCATGAATTATTGATAATACTTATTGCTCTTATTGTTCTGTTCTCTCAAATGATAGATTTTTTTTTAATAATAATTTTATTGGTTTTTATAATACAAATTTTCCATGATAGTAAATAACAATAAAAGCAATATGAAATTCAAAATTCTAACTCTATGTTGTTATAATTTCTTGAATTCATAACAAAAAAAAAACAAATTAGAGGAAAATTTATGGCTTCCCCATCACCTCTCTCCGCCTCTTAATAAAATATTCATCCCATCGTAATTGGTCTGATCTTAACTATCATAAATTCATTTAACTTTCATAAAACATCTTCTATTAATATAAATGATTATAACTCTTAATATTAATTGTGTCTTCTAGATCAGATTAATAAGTATTCTTCCATTTTCCCCAGTTTTAATTCATATTCACAATATTTCATCCAATCCTCCCATTCCCCTAAAAATCGAACATTGTCTATCAAATGATAGATTTTTGAACTCGTAGTAGAAATCTAATTAATAAGCAGTTCTATAATTGTTTACTCAAACTACCTGAGAAACCATCTACTTACTGGGACGAATCGAAATAGTGTGGTGTAGTGGTTAAGAACGGTGGTTTGGAGCGGTGGAGCCTGATTTGGTGAGCCGGGTTAGTTTCCTCACTCCTCTGCATGAAGCCAGCTGGGTGACCTTGGACTAGACACAGCTCTCTTACAGCGGTCTCAGCCCCACCTACCTCCCAGGGTGTCTGTTGTAGGGAGGGGAAGGAAAGGCAATTGTAAGCCGGTTTGATTCTTCCGTGAGCGGTAGAGAAAGTCGGCATATAAAACTCAACTCTTCTTCTCCTTCTTTGTCATCATCATTTAATTACTTATCATATATTGCCTATTCTTGTACTTTTGAATTTTTAAATCTTTTTTCCAAGTAATGATATGTTTGCTATTATGTGTTTATTATGTTAACTCTGGAAGAGACCTTGGCACGAGTCCTTCTATATAATTTATAGCAATCTCAGTTCTTATTTGTAATTTGTTTTGTGTGTGTGTAAAGTGCCGTCAAGTCGCAGCCGACTTATGGCGACCCCTTTTTGGGGTTTTCATGGCAAGAGACTAACAGAGGTGGTTTGCCAGTGCCTTCCTCTGCACAGCAACCCTGGTCTTCCTCGGTGGTCTCCCATCCAAATACTAACCAGGGCTGACCCTGCTTAGCTTCTGAGATCTGACGAGATCAGGCTAGCCTGGTCCATCCAGGTCAGGGCATTTGTTTTATGTTTTGTTTTTATTGATATCACATCATAAAAAATAAATTTCAAAAAGATGATGATGGAGGTAGGGATTCTGTGCTTGAGACAGTGCAGGGGGGGCAGCCCAAGTGGTTTTGCACCAAGTTGGGGCGGTGTGGAAAACGGGAAAGCCCTTAGAGGTGGAAGCAGGGTTGGGGGGGCCTTTGGGGAAAGGAGACTTAATGAGGGTGGGCTTTGCTTGGGCCAGGCGGAGTGTGTGAACGGAGGATTCTTGTACACGAGATCTGTACCAGCAGGAAGGATAACGCTGCTAAGGCAGCGGGTCCGTTTCCCGCTCGTCTCGTCCCTCTGGCGCTGACCCCGTGTCTCTCGCCCGCTAGGAGAATGGGGATTTGAAGTACACTGACCTGAAGACCCGCCGATGGGACCAGAGCTTGGAGAAGCCGCAGCTGAATTACTCCGAGTTCTTCACCGAGGACGTGGGGCAGCTGCCGGGGGTCTCCATCTGGCAGATCGAGAACTTCATCCCCGTCATGGTGGACGAGGCGTTCCATGGGAAGTTCTACGAGGCGGATTGCTACATCGTGCTGAAGGTGAGCTGGGGGCTTCGGGGGGTGCCGTCGGCCTAGGAGGGCCGGCGGGAGGTGAATATTTTTGAACAACGAAGGGATAACTGTCATGAATTCGAGGCAGGGGTAGGGCTGAACCAGGGACTTCCCTTCGTCTCTAGGTCACCGTATGGCTGTCCTGTTTTAGCCTCACAACAATCCTGCGAGGGCAGCCTAGGCTGGAAGAGAGAGATCTGACATAGTGGTTAGATGAGGAACTGGGAGACCTAGGTTCAAATCCCACTCTTCTTGCTGGGTGACCTTGGCCCAGGAACACATGAAGCTGCCTTACGCTGAATCAGACCCTTGGTCCATCGAAGTCAGCATTGTTTAAGACCAGCAGTGGCTCTCCAGGGTCTCAGGCTGAGATCTTTCACATCACCTACCTGCCTAGTCCCTTTAACCGGGGTTTGAACCTGGGACCTTCTGCATGCCAAGCAGATGTTCTACCACTGAGCCACAGCCCTTCCCTGTTTGTACCATGGGCAAGGGGTGGGAGAGAAAGCAGAAGGGCTGGTTTGGGGGTTTACCTGGCTTTGGCGGTCTTGCTCAAGGTGGCCTGGCCCCCTCTTCAGACATAGATCTCAAGGACACAGTCCAACAGGAAGGCAAACCTAAGAAATCCCAGAAAAAGGGCGCTCTCTCTCAGCCTAGCCTACCTCATAGGGTTGTTGCGAGGATAAAATGGAGAATGCTATTGTAAGCCGCTTGAGATCAAAGTGGGGAGAAAAGCAGAATAGAAGCATTGAAATAAATAAATGAACTTCGGGCCTGAACCCAGATTTGAATCAGAGTCTCCCAATCCACCGCATCAGAAAGAGAGAGAAAATGCAAGAATTAAACTTGGCCTTCAGTTGGGGTTTCCTTTGGAATGAATGCTGCCGTACACGAGCACAATAGCGGACCCCCTCTACCCCCTCCCCACGAACCTCTATGGCACTGGTTCCCAACCAGGGGTCAGTGGACCCCTAGGGGTCCGCGAAACTAAATTAAGGTCCGCAAAACAAAGTTATAAACCCATAATAAATTAATATTTTCAATTAAAAGTTCTCTGTTATAAAAATATATTCAAATATTATTCTAAGTTTAATGTTTAACTAACAGTTATGATTAAAGTTCATTTTCAAATTCTCTGAATTTTTATTTTGAACCTTGGGGTCCCTGCACCGAACAAAAAAGTCCTAGTGGTCCCTGGTCAAAAAAAGGTTGGGAACCACTGCTCTATGGTGCCCTGACTTGTTAACTCCCCATTGGTTACTCCATGCTGTCAGTGGGGACCTGGGAGCATTATGCTATGCTGCTGAGTCCCTGATGCTGCATTTTCTAGCCAGTCAGACCTGGACAGGGTGAATGATTTTACCTGCAAGCCCGATTCAGAAAATGGCTTCTTCCCAGACATTGCTCGATGACAACGGCTCCTTGAATTGGGAGATCTACTACTGGATCGGCCAGGAGGCCTCCCTGGACAAGAAGGCCGGTGCAGCCATCCACGCGGTCAACTTGCGGAATTACCTGGGAGCCGAGTGCCGGACCATCCGGGAGGAGATGGGGGACGAGAGCGACGAGTTCAGCCAGGTAAAGGGCCAGCCTGGGGAGGGAAATCCCTCTGCCACGGGGAGGGTTCTTTGCATAGGAGAGATGCTGATCCCCTTTTGTCCTAGGAGGGGATGGGCACGCAACGTCAAAAAAATAAGTCCTGCCGATGAGGGAGAGGATAAGAGAGGACAGAGCTTCCAGCAAACAAAAGCGTTTGAAAATATTTGTCACGGCTGCACGCTTAGATTAATCAACTAAACCTTTCGTTGATTGATCTATTTCAGTTTGCAGCCCTTTCAACGGAAGAGAGCCAGCGTGGTGCAGTGGTTAAGAGCGGTGGTTTGGAGCGGCGGACTCTAATCTGGAGAACCGGGTTCGATCCCCCACTCCGCCACATGAAGCCAGCTGGGTGACCTTGGGCTAGTCACAGTTCTCTTAGAGCTCTCTCAGCCCCACCTACCTCACAAGGTGTCTGTGGTGGGAAGGGAAGGAGATTGTAAGCCGGTTTGAGGCTCCTTAAAAGGTAGAGAAAGTCAGCATATAAAAACCAACCCGTCGTCGTCGTCTTCATTGCCCACTGGGGAATGGATTTTAATCAGCCCAGAATAAAAAGCAAATGGCTTTTTCCTCTGTGCACAAACTGGTAACGCTCAGTGTAATGGCCCAAGTTCACTCTTGTGCTCCTTCAGTATCTCCCGAGGGCCCTGTGTTCAAGTTCTTGCAATTTAAGTCACAATGTGCTCGTAGCACAAGATACATAAACTTTGATCAATTTGCGTGCTGCAAGGCAGGAGTCTACGTGGGGAAAAATTGGGGCCTTTTTTCCAGCGGCACTCCGGGGTGGAAGCGCTTCAGACCCCTGTGAAGCTTGCGGGCTAAAGTTCGGGACTGAGCAGAGAACGGCAGGGGAGAGGGGAACGGGTGTGAACGCAATGGCACGGCACTGGCATCGGGATGCCTGTTTTATTTTGAGCGGAGGGTTTTGCAAGGGGGAACACAGGTAAACCCTGTGATTTAGGGGTGTGTGTTAAACGACTGATCTGGGATACAGCTCTTCGAGCTGATAGAGCTAAGGCACATCTTTGTCCGGTGGTAGAGAATCGTAGCCAAAATGTTGTGCCTTTACCCTTTAGAATTCCCCAAATACCGCTCAGCTTTTACCTTGTGGGTGGGTAAAGTGCCGTCAAGTCGCAGCCGACTTATGGCGACCCCTTTTTGGGGTTTTCACTAACAGAGGTGGTTTGCCAGTGCCTTCCTCTGCACAGCAACCCTGGTCTTCCTTGGTGGTCTCCCATCCAAGTACTAACCAGGGCTGACCCTGCTTAGCTTCTGAGATCTGGCGAGATCAGGCTAGCCTGGGCCATCCAGGTCAGGGCCAGCTTTCACCTTAACCCATTTTAATTGCCTTCTCTCAGTGCTACTGGAAGGGAGATCTTTGTGTAGACCGCTCCAAATTCTGTGCTGAAAGCAGATATTCCAAACAGTTTTAACTTTGATGTATGATTAGGTTATGCATTTTAATCTCTGTGCTTGAGTTTGCTATTTGTCTGTAAATTGTGCTGTTAAAGCGCTGTTGACTGATCTTTTGATCGTAATAAATGTTGGTCGAAAACGCAGGCTAGAAAAAAAAATTGCTCGGATCTCATTTGGCAGGTCTTCGATCACGAGATCTCCTATATTGAAGGGGGCACCGCCAGCGGCTTCTTCACAGTGGAGGATACGCACTATATCACCAGGTGATGACGCCTTCAACCCCCTTGTAGTGGTGGTTAAGAGCGGTGGTTTGGAGCAGTGGACTTTGATCTGGAGAATCGGGTTTGATTCCCCACCCCTCCACATGAGCGGCGGAGGCTAATCTGGTGAACCTGGTTGGATTCCCCACTCCTCCACATGAAGCCAGCTGGGTGACCTTGGGCTAGTCACAGTTCTCTCCGAACTCTCTCAGTCCCACCTACCTCACAAGGTGTCTGTTGTGGGGAGTCTTTAAGCAGAGGATGGACAAGCACTTGTCAGGGATGCTCTAGGCTGATCCTGCATTGAGCAGGGGGTTGGACTAGACGGCCTCTATGGCCCCCTTCCAACTCTGTGATTCTATAACATGACACACAACATCAGACAATACACAACATAATAAAAGATATTATATTATACCCAGCTCTTCTCCCCAGGGGAGACCCAAAGAAACACACGCTGTCATTCTCACCTTTTCCATTTTATCCTCGCAACAACCCTGAGAGGTAGTTTAGGCTGAGAGCTTGTAACTGGCCCAAGGTCACCTGGCGAGCTTCCATGGTAAGGGCAGATTTGAACTTGGGTCTCCGAGATCCCAGTCCGACACTCTAACCACTACACCATGTTGGCTTTCCTTCTCTCCTTCCCCCTTCTCCTTAAGGCTCCCAGTTCAACTTGTCTCCTTTCGCTTTCTGAATGGCTGAGTCTCCGTCTTCCCAGCCACACGGCCTTTTCTCTCCCGGGAATCTGTGCCAGTGGTTAGAAGGCACGCCAATTTTTTCCAGCCTAGAGAAGCATCTAAGTTTTCTTAATGTCTTTTAGACCTAGCCATACCCCCCGTTTCCTGCAGCTTCCATTTTGAATTGGGGCTTCTGGTAAGGAGAATGGTTTTGCTTTCCTGCGCAGGCTTTATCGGGTGTACGGCAAGAAGAACATCAAGCTGGAGCCCGTGCCGCTGAAGGCCGTGTCTCTGGACCCTCGGTAAGTGACCGGCCAAGATGATCTGGCCTCTATAAAGAGGACGGCGAGAGCAGAAACTCTTGGTGGTCAGAGTCTGCCCAATGTGCTAGTACTCTGCAGGTGGACAGTTGTGCTTTTGAATGACTAAAACCATCAAAACACCCCCGTGCGTAGGATATGTACATACATGAGTGCCGCCAAGTTGCAGCCGACTTACAGCAGCCCCAGCAAGGGGCTTTCAAGGCAAGGGAGAAGCAGAGGTGGCTGGCCGTTGCCTTCCTCTGCAGAGTCTTCTTCGGTGGTCTCCCATCCTTATGAGGAGGGGGGCCGTGGCTCAGTGGTAGAGCCTCTGCTTGGCATGCAGAAGGTCCCAGGTTCAATCCCCGGCGTCTCCAGTTAAAAGGAATGGGTAGTAGGTGATGTGAGAGACCTCTGCCTGAGACCTTGGAGAGCCGTTGCCAGTCTGAGTAGGCAGACAGGAGGGACCTTTGGAGGGGCTGTGGCTCAGTGGTAGAGTCAGAAGGTCCCGGGTTCAATCCCTGGCATCTCAAGTTAAAAGATCTGGCAGTAAGTGATGTGAAGGACCTCGGAGATCCTGGAGAGCTGCCACCAGTCTGAGTAAATAGTCACTTTGATGGACCAAGGGACTGATTCAGTACAAGGCAGCTTCATGTTTAGTCTGGGGAAGAGGAGGCTGAGAGGGGACATGATTGCTCTCTTGAAGTACTTGAAGGGCTGTCACTTAGAGGAGAGGAGGGAGCTGTTCCTGTTGGCAGCAGAGGATAGGACTTGCAATAATGGGTTTAAATTGCAGACGGAGAGGTACCTGCTGGATATTAGGGGGAAAATGTTACAGTAAGAGTTGTTTGACAGTGGAATTGGCAGCCTACTGAGGTGGCAGTCTTTAAACAGAGGCTGGACAAACGCTTGTCAGGGATGCTCTGGGCCGATCCTGCACTGAGCAAGGGGTTGGACTAGATGGCCTCTATGGACCCTTTCATGATTCTGTGTGTTCCTGTGCCTGAATTTAAAACTCAGTCTGGACTAGATGGCCTCTATGGCCCCTTTCATGATTCTGTGTGTTCCTGTGCCTGAATTTAAAACTCAGTCTGGTTTTCCTGGATAGAATTGAGTCAGGTTTTGCTCTGGGCAGCCACCCACACTAGATTTACAGCAAAGATTGCGGCGTGTCAGACTTACGGAAAGGCCAGCGCGTGACTATCTTGCTGTTCCCCCACACCCTTTTTCCCCCTGGGATTTTGCAGCTTCGTCTTCCTGTTGGACCACGGCCTTGAGATCTACATCTGGAGGGGGGGCCAGGCCACCTTGAGCGGGACCACCAAAGCCAGGTAAGCCCCCAAGCAGCCTTGCCCCATAGTATGATCCAGCCAGCTGTGCCTCAGTTGGGTGGCGAAGGAACATCAGCAGCTGCGGAAGATAATATTGACTAGTGGCGGAAGATGTGCGGAAATGCCCAAACCCCTCCTTGGGTGGGTAAAGCCCAACTCCCCCAGGCATTTGTTCTGTGTCCCCTCAAGCTGCTCTGCCTGTCCCCGCCCCCCCCAAGAAACACTCACAAATCCCTTGATAGGTAAATGTTTGGGGGAGGAAGGTTGATAGATGCCGGAGGAAGATGTCCCCTGAATGAGAGAAGGTGTGTGTGTGTGTGTGTGGGGGGGGGGTAATCACGTACATAACCTTGAGCTCTTGAAGGAAGGGAAGGGATTACAATGATTAAAAATAGAAGCAGTGATGGAGTCTAATAAGCCATCTTGTGTGTATGTGTGTGTGTGTGAAGTGCCGTCAAGTCGCAGCCGACTTACGGCGACCCTTTTTGGGGTTTTCATGGCAAGAGACTAACAGAGGTGGTTTGCCAGTGCCTTCCTCTGCACAGCAACCCTGGTCTTCCTTGGTGGTCTCCCATCCAAATACTAACCAGGGCTGACCCTGCTTAGCGTCTGAGATCTGACGAGATCAGGCTAGCCTGGGCCATCCAGGTCAGGGCATGAGCCATCTTACCCTATCCTAAAAGGCTCACAGGTAACCCTTGAATCACGTTCCTGGTCGCGTTTCTTAGAAAGGAGAAGGAAAGTATCAGGCGTTGTATGGCAATGCCAGTATAGTCTCCTACCTGGAAGCGGCTGCCCAGGTACTCATTCATTCATAGACCTTTATTGGCATAAAAATTATTACAATTGTTACAAAAAGGGATCATAAAACATAAAATCAGTGAAATAAAACAATATAATCAAATATCAAATACCAGGTACTCAAATGGAGACAGACCTTCCCCAACACCTGCTCCCCGAGAGACTTAGCCACACAGGCCATGTAATGAGTTGGCAAAGTGGAATTCTTGCTACCAAGCGGTGGGCTCCCTTTTCTCCTGGAAAAATTTGGTTAGTTCTTCTACTGAAAATTTGGGAATTGCTTCCATTGAAAATTCGACCCAAAATTTGGGAAATCCTTCCACCAAGAATTCGACTGAAAATTCAAAAAAAATTATTCTACCTCTGTTTCTCCCCCCCACCACCACCCCTGCACCCCAGGCTCTTTGCGGAGAAGATCAACAAAAACGAGCGGAAGGGGAAGGCGGAAATCACCCTGCTGAGCCAGACGCAGGAGACGGCTGAGTTCTGGGACGTCCTCGGGGGGCAGCCGGAAGAGATCAAGCCCAACGTCCCCGATGACTTCAAGGCCCCCAGACCCAAGCTGTATAAGGTGGGGGAAATGATTCTGGATCCGACCACATGAGTCAGAGATCCCAATTCTTCCAGCATCCTTTGAATATATGGTTCAGGAGCCCAGGAGGTAGGGCTGCCAACTCAGTGTTGGGGAAGATTTAGGGGTAGATCCTTGGGGAGGGGAGAGACCTCAGTGGGATATAACGCTGTAGCGGTAGGGTGGCTGGAGATCTCCCGCTATTACAACTGACCTCCAGGTGATAGAAATCCGTTCCCCTGGAGAAAATGGCCACTTTGGCAATTGGGCTTTATGGCATTGAAGTCCCTCCTTCCTCCAAACCCCTCCTTCCTCAGGCTCCACCCCCAAAACCTCCAGGTAGCTCCCAACCAAGAGCTGGCAACCCTATGCAGCGTCCACCCTCCAAAGCAGCCATATTCGCCAGGGGAACTGATGTTGTCTGGAGATCAGTTGTGATACCAGGAGATCTGTAGGAAGTTCGGATGGGAATAAATTGGTGATGATATTTGGACAGCGTTTGCACCGGACGTACAGGACCCTGAATGGGTGGGCTTCCTATTGCTTTCGCCCCTACCACTGCAAACTGGTCCCCTTCTCTTTCACCTCCCGCGCAGGTCGGCTTAGGTCTGGGATACCTGGAGCTGCCCCAGATCAACTATAAGCTCTCGGTCGAGCACAAGAAGAGGCCTAGCGTGGATCTGCTCCCAGAGATGAGATTGGTAAGCGGGGAGGTTGCGGGGAGTCCAGGAGAAGATTTTCCCTCTCCTAGCAGTTTCCCAAAACCCCGTAGGGTGGTTCCCTCTAGGAGTGTGATGCTAAGTACCTGTGAAACTCTCCCAAGATGCGGGAATAGCCACTAAATTTTGGAAGCTTTCAAATGGAGGGATCCCCAACCTTGTCAAAGCAGTGGGCACGTTTGGGCTTTCAAGGACGTACTGGGTGAAGCGAGAAAATAGCCACCGCGGGAGCCGGGTCCAGTTGCAAACCGTTGGGAGGTTCTGCAATGGAGGCCGCTGTTTTTGGAGGTCTTCTGAAGCCCTCGTTGCTCCAGATAGGTGGAGGAAAGGCAGGGTTGGCTCTTAGCTTTAGGGAAGAGAAGCTTTGAGGAGGAAGCAAGGAGGAAGCATGTTGGGGACCACTGATTATTACACAGCCAAGAAGGAGGAGAGGTCTCATTGATAAGGGGGCCATGGGAGTGAGCCCCAACCTTCAGAGATACCGTTTACCTCTGAGCGCCAGTGTCTGTGAACGAGAGCTCGTCCAAACCATCTGATTGGCGGCTCGTGCTTGTTTGAAACGGGATGTTGGGCCGGAACGACCCTCTGTTCGAACCAGCCGGCCCGTTCTCAAACTCGAGAGGGAGTTTTCCAAGGTGGGGGCTGTTTGAGCACTCCGCCCTTCGGCTTCTGGGGTGTAACTGCTGTGGATTTTGGGGGGGCTCCCCCCATCCCCTCTCTGCTTTCTCTCTTCTGTAGCTTCAGAGCCTGCTGGACACCAAGTCCGTCTACATCCTGGACTGCTGGTCGGACGTTTTCATCTGGATCGGCCGCAAGTCCCCTCGCTTGGTGCGGGCGGCGGCCCTGAAGCTGGGCCAGGAGCTGTGCGGCATGCTCCATCGCCCGAAGCACGCCCTGGTCATCCGGAACTTGGAGGGCACGGAGTGCCAGGTGAGGCGACCTACGTGGGCCAACTAGAGAGAGATCTAAGCACGAGATCAACCGAGGTTCGATTCCCCACTGCTCCACGTGAGCGGTGGACTCTAATCGGGTGAACCGGGTTTGTTTCCCCACTCCTACACATGGTGGAGGAAAGTGCTGTCAAGCTGCAGCAGGTTTAAGGCGTTTTAAAACCTTAGGGTTTTTAAGGCAAGAGGCAAGCAGAGGTGGTTTGCCTTGGCCTGCCTCTGTGTAGCAACCCTGGGCTTCCTTGTTGGTCTCCCATCCAACCACTAACCACAGCCGACCCTGCTTAGCTTCCGAGTGCTGATGTGATCGGGCTAGCCCGGGCCATCCAGGTCAAGGCAAGACACAAACAGAGGTGGTTTGCTGTTACCTGTCTCTGCATGGCAACCCTGGACTTCCTTGGTGGTCTCCCATCCATGTACTCACCAGAGCCGACTCTGCTTAGCATCTGAGATCTGACGAGATCAGGCTAGCCCGAGCCATCCAGCTCAGGGCTGGATACCGATACCTCTCCAGTGTCGTGTAGTGGTTAAGAGCGATGGTTTGGAGCGGTGGACTCTGATCTGGAGAACTGGGTTTGATTCCCCACTCCTCCACATGAGCGGTGGAGGCTAATCTGGTGAACTGGATTTGTTCCCCCACTCCTACACTCGAAGCCAGCTGGGTGACCTTGGACAAGTCTCCGCCCCACCTACCTCACAGGGTGTCTGTTGTGGGGAGGGGAAGGGAAGGTGATTGTAAGCCGGTCTGATTCTCCCTTAAGTGGTAGAATCATAAAAACCAACTCTTCTTCTTAATGGGGCTACTGGTCTTCCTTCCTGGACAGGTCTTCAAATCTAGATTCAAAAACTGGGACGACGTCTTGAAGGTGGACTACACCCGCAACGCCGAGGCGGTCCAGCAGGTTGGCGGTCTCTTGGGCAAAGTGCAGAAAGACGTGGAGAAGAAGGACCAGATGAAGGCCGACCTCACGGCCCTCTTTCTGCCCCGGCAGCCTCCTATGCCACTCAGCGAGGTACGCCTTGGGGCGGGAGGAGGAGACGAGAAAACAGAAGTTACCAGAGGAGAAGGGTCAGGCTAGACCAGAAAGCCACAGGTTCAAATCCCATTCTGCCCCGGAGCTTGGCGGCCGATTCCTGCTGACACGTACGGGCCCTATGAGGAGCGGTTAAAACGCTTAGGGCTGTTTAGCTTGGAAAGAAGGCGGTTAAGGGGAGACATGATAGAGGTCTATAAAATTATGCATGGCATGGAGAGAGTGGACAGGGAGAAGCTTTTCTCCCTCTCTCATGATACCAGAACGCGGGGTCATCTGCTGAAGCGGGAGGGTGAGAGATTCAAAACAGACAAAAGGAAGTATTTCTTCACACAACGCAGAGTTAAATTGTGGAACTCCCTGCCCCAGGATGTGGTGACGGCTACCAACTTGGAAGGCTTTAAGAGGGGAGTGGACATGTTCATGGAGGAGAGGGCTATCCATGGCTACTAGTCACGATGCACACCTATTCTCTCCAGGATCAGAGGAGCATGCCTATTATATCAGGTGCTTTGGAACGCAGGCAGGGCGATGCTGCTGCAGTCGTCTTGTTTGGGTGCTTCCTGGAGGGACCTGGTTGGCCACTGCGTGAACAGACTGCTGGTCCTGATGGGCCTGGGTCTGATCCTGCAGGGCCTTTCTTATGTCCTTA
This sequence comes from Euleptes europaea, assembly GCF_029931775.1. NCBI lineage: Eukaryota > Metazoa > Chordata > Lepidosauria > Squamata > Sphaerodactylidae > Euleptes > Euleptes europaea. Next base: position 15,611,360 of record NC_079332.1, read on the forward strand.
TGTCTCCCGGGGGCAGGCAGAGCAGCTCATGGAAGAATGGAACGAAGACTTGGACGGCATGGAAGGTTTTGTCCTGGAAGGCAAGAAATTCACCCGCCTGCCGGAGGAGGAATTTGGGCACTTTCACACCCAGGACTGCTACGTCTTCTTGTGCCGGTAAAGAATCCTTCGTTCTCCATTCTCCCTCCCGCACTTGCCCAGGAGAAGGACCGCTTCTATGGGGGAGGGGCAACGGAGCCTGCGGTGCCGTCAGCCACTGCCAAACACCAGGATGCCTCTCTGCCAGGGTGGCATTTGTCAGCTTCTTTGTGGGTACTTGGCAAAGCTGGCATTGTAAGCAGGCATCATTGAGTGGAATCATAGAGTTGGAAGGGACCACTAGGGTCCTCTAGTCCAACTCCCTGCCCAATGCAGGAAATTCACAACTACCGCCCCACCCCAACACGCACACAGTGACCCACTACACCACGCCCAGAAGATGGCCACAAAAAAGCCCTCCAGGATCCCTGGCCAATGTGGCCAGGAGGGAAATTGCTTCTTGACCCTAGAGTGGCGATCGGCACTACCCTGGGCATGCAAGAAAGGGCCACGAGAGCCAAACACTTACGCAGCTCTTCCTGCCCTCCCTCTCGTGATCTGCCTCAGTTAACAGAATCAGCCTTGCTGACAGGTGGCCATCGAGCCTCTGCTTCAAAACCGCCAAAACCGCCCACCACCTCCTGAGGAAGCCTGTTCCACCGAGGAACCTGTGAGCTCTAGCCCTGCGGCAAATCCATAAACAGATTCCAGCAGACGGCAAGTCCACGAAAGCAGTCTTATTGGTTAGAATCGACAGGTTACAGAAGCCATATTCAGAATGGCACTAGTAAGGGGCTAAGGCAAGGCACGTGGCATATATGGAAAAACAAAAGGAGATAACCAGTAGCCCAGGCAACCCCCCTCCCAGAGGCAGGAAGGAGTACTTGGCAATTCCCACACTAAAGGAATCTATGAAGGACTCTATGAAGTCTAAACACGGGGCACGGACTGGCCTTGGAGAGAACTGCAAAACAGCACCTGGGAGCACAACCATGAACTGTCTTCATGACAGAACCGCTCTAACTGTCGGGAAGTTCTTCCTAATGTTTAGCCGGAAACTCTTTGGATTTAATTTCCCTATGCTGTGAAGCCTTTCTCTCTGGGCAGAAGGGACTGCTCATCCCTTTCCTCTGTGGCTGTCCACCGTTCGCGGACCTATCCCAAGCGAGCAGCCATTGCTGCTAGCGCTGGACATCGCCCCAAAAGGGTGAGAGGGCAGAGGAACGTGCGATGACTGTCTAGGACAGGGGTGCCGAACTCATTTGTTACGAGGGCTGGATATGACATCAATGCCACTTGGCCAGGCCATGCCTCGCCAGCCCAGATCGAGAGAGGGGTGTGTGTGGCTGGCTCACGGGCCAGGTAAGAGCTCTCAAGGGGTCGCATCCGGCCCCCGGGCCGTGTGTTTGACCCCCCCTGGTCTAGGAGGATGAATGTGGTACGGCAGCTGCCATTCGGCGGCTTGCATCTTGGCCACGCTTGGGAGGTAGGCCCCTCCCGAGAACGTCTTGACGGCGCCTGGAACTGCTTGTGGTGCGTCGAACAGTGAACATGAGCTGATAACGGGTTCTCTTGGCCTTGAAAAGCGGGCTTCTATGTATTGAGTGAGCAAAGACCTCATCAGCCGGGTTTCAGAAGGTAGCTATTCTGATCTGCTAGATTCGAGGCCAGTAGCGACTTTGGAGTGGCAAAGCTCCCTTTGCCAGATACAAGTCAGAACAGAGATCTCTTGTATCCCAGTCGGAAGGTGGAAGGGGCGTTGCAGAGTCAGGAAAGCAGGGGTACGATGCAAAATGTAATCCTTTTGATTAGAAATGCTTCAAGGAAGAAAATTTGCGAGATAATTTCAGGGGGTCGCCATGTAGAACAGCCAGATTCAAGTCCAGTAGGTATCTGCCTGAAGGAAGCTTTGAATCTCAAAAGCTTACATCCCCAAATCTTGTTGGTGTCTAGGATGCTACTGGACTCGAATCTAGCCATAGTGAGATAAGAATCCTGTGTCCCTATTCAGCCCTGAGGGGGGGCATTGTTCCCAATTTGTGAATGAACTCCAGTCCAGCAATCTCACGCTGTAATCTCCTCTTGAAGCTTCTCTGTTTGAAGACTGCCACTCTTACAGTGCAAAGTCCTGGAAGATTAAAATGTCCTCCCGCTGGTTTTTGAGTGTTGTGATTTTTTTCTCAGGAGAAACGAGCAAGCAGTCCAGTGGCCTCATAAAGGCTAACAAAATTTCTGGCAGGGTATGAGCTTTCGTGAGTCACAGCTCACTTCTTCAGTTGAAAAAGTGAGCTGTGACTCTCGAAAGCTCATACCCTGCCAGAAATGTTGTTAGTGTTGAAGGGGCTACTGGACTCTTGCTCTTTTCTAGAAGAAGAGTTGGTTTTTATATGCCGACTTTCTCTACCGCTTAAGGCAGAATCAAACCGGCTTACAATCACCTTCCCTCCCCCTCCCCACAACAGACACCCTGTGAGGTAGGTGGGGCTGAGAGAGCTGTGACTAGCCCAAGGTCACCCAGATGGCTTCACGTGTAGGAGTGGGGAATCAAACCTGGTTCTCCAGATCAGAGTCTACTACTACAGACAGTTTGACACGGCTACCCATTTTTTTATGTCAGATTTACAACCATTTATTAATCTGGGGAGCAGTTATTATTCAGCAGATCAGTGTGTGTGGGGGGAACGGACGGACGGTTTTCCAAGCAAGCGTTAGCATTTCCCCTGTGCACACCCGGGACATTCTCCGGTACTTCGAAGCCGGTGTGTTTTTCTCTGTCGATGCTGTCTTGGAAGGTGGGCGCAGCCAGATGATGGAGTCTCCATGTGCTTGGCTTGAAGGTACTGGGTGCCCGTGGAGAACGAGGAGGATGAGGAGAAGAAGAAGAGGAGCAGGGCGAAAGGTGCCGCCGAAGGGGAGGAGGCAGCCGAGGAGGAAGAGGAGGAGGAAGAGGAGAAGCAGCCCGAGGAGGATTTCCAGTGTGTGGTGTACTTCTGGCAGGGGCGGGAGGCCTCCAACATGGGCTGGCTGACCTTCACCTTCAGCCTCCAGAAGAAGTTTGAGAGTCTCTTTCCAGGCAAACTGGAGGTGAGCGAGGGAAAGGGGGTGGGCCGGGGGGGGGTGCAGGCAGCTCTTGCTGGAAGCCCTACTGACGGGGCTTCTTGGCAACGCTGCTGGGCACGCTTGGCAACCGGGTACCCTGCAGCACTTGGGACGGTTTTTGCTTTTTCTTCTTTTTCCATATCTGGTTCCTTTTCTGTGCAGATAAGGGGATTCTCTAATGCGCAGACGAGAGAGGCGTTTGTACGCCTGAGTTTTACTTCTGCACAATTTATTCTAGTTTTCCCCTGACTGGGATAGGCCAGGCTAGCCCGATCCCATCAGATGTCAGCAGCTAAGCAGGGTCAACCCTGGTTAGTCCTTGGATGGGAGGCCACCAAGGAAGTCCAAGGTTGCTGCGCAGAGGCAGGCAATGGCAAACCACCTCTGTTTGTCTCTTGCCTTGACCTGGATGGCCCAGGCTAGCCTGATTTCGTCAGATCTCAGAAGCTAAGCAAGGTCAGCCTTGGTTAGTCCTTGGATGGGAGACCACCATGGAAGTCCAGGGTTGCTATGCAGAGGCAGACAATGGCAAACCACCTCTGTTTGTCTCAGCCCTGACCTGGATGGCCTGATCTGGTCAGATCTCAGAAGCCTTGGTTAGTCCTTGGATGGGAGACCACCAAGGAAGTCCAGGGTTGCTACACAGAGGCAAGCAATGGCAAAACACCTCTGTTCATCTCTTGCCCTGACCTGGATGGCCCAGGCTGGCCTGATCTGGTCAGATCTTGCAAACTAAGCAGGGTCGGCCCTGGCTAGTACTTGGATGGGAGACCACCAAGGAATACCAGGGTTGCTACGCAGAGGTAGACAATGGCAAAACACCTCTGTTCATCTCTTGCCCTGACCTGGATGGCCCAGGTTAGCCTCACCTCATCAGATCTCAGAAGCTAAGCAGGGTCCAGAACTGGTCAGTACTTGGATGGGAGACCAGCAAGGAAGTCCAGGGTTGCTACGCAGAGGCAGGCAACGGCAAACCCACCTCTTTCCTTGGAAACCCTCCTGGATCTCCATAAGTCGTCTGCAACTTGGTGGCACTTGACACACACTCATTCTGATTGGGGGTGGGGAACCCGCTCCTTTTTTGTTTGTTTAATCTGTGCACCCAGCAACCTCACAATGTCACGGGTGTCCCCCTAGCAGGCGGGGTCACCGCATAGCGTGCTGTGCTCTTCGCAAGCATGCGGCCTCCCTAACCCTCCTCCGCCCTCTGTGCTAACCTCAGGTCGTCCGCATGACTCAGCAGCAGGAGAACCCCAAGTTCCTTTCCCACTTCAAGCGGAGGTTCATCGTCCACAAAGGGAAGAGGAAAGCCCGGGACACCAGCCTCCAGCCCAGCCTCTACCACATCCGGACCAACGGCAGTGCCCTCTGCTCCCGGTACGAAGTCCCCCCTCCGCAGATCCCCTGAGGACCCCCCGTGCCTTCTTCCCCAAACAGGGTTTTAATGTCCAGCCTGCATTTTCAGAGCGTGAAACCTGGAGCCGGTCTTCAGGTTTCAGACGGTCTTTGGGAAGGGCCTCTTAGAGGAGACGACTGAGAGGGGATAGGATAGCCATCTTCAAGATCTGCCTAAGTTCACGGAATCAGCATTGCTGACAGATGGCCATCTAGCCTCTACTTCAAAACCTCCAGGGAAGGAGAGCTCCCCACCTCCAGAGGAAGCCTGTTCCACTGAGGAACCGCTCTGTTAGAAAATTCTTCCTAATGTCTAGACGGAAACTCTTTTGATTTAATTTCAGCCCATTTATTCTGGTTTGACCTGGGGCAACAGAAAACAACTCGGCGCCATCCTCTGTATCAAAGCTTCTTAAACTGTGGGTCACGACCCTATATGGGTCCCGTAACTGAATGTGGGGGTCACAAATTTTATAATTTTGAAATGAATTTCTTTATGATTTATTATCAGTAAATGTTGGATTTGAATACCTATTTTATATACCTGGGGTCGCATAAAAATTTCTCAGGCGAAAAGGGGTCTCGAGTGGAAAATGTTTAAGAAGCTCTGCTCTATATCACAGCCCTTCAAGTACCTGGTTATCATATCCCCCCTCAGTCTTCTCCTCTCCAGGCTAAACATACCCAGCTCCTTCAACCTTTCCTCATAGGACTTGGTCTCCAGACCCCTCACCATCTTTGTTGCCCTCCTTTTTGCAGGTGTATCCAGATCAACACGGACTCCAGTCTTCTGAACTCAGAATTTTGTTTCATCTTGAAGGTAACTCGGTTGGTCTGTTCCTCTTCATCTGTCGAAATAAATGCAGGCTTGTGTAGCCCACAGCAGCTGGCAGTGCCTGCCGTAACCCCAGTTTGCTGCTGCCCCCAACCGATTTTTCCAAGGGTTGTTAGTGCGAATTAAGCCCTTCAAATAATTTAGAGGTTTGGAGGTGGCATGGAGAGAGTGGACAGGGAGAAGCTTTTCTTCCTCTCTCATAATACTAGAATGTGGGGTCATCTGCTGAAGCTGGAGGGTGAGAGATTCAAAACAGACACAAGGAAGCATTCCTTCACGCAACACATAGTTAAATGGTGGAACTCCCTGCCCCAGGATGTGGTGACGGCTGCCCACTTGGAAGGCTTTAAGAAGGGAGAGGGCCATCCGCGGCTAATAGTCAAAATCGATACTAGTCATGATGTATCCCTATTCTCTCCAGTACCAAAGGAGCATGCTTGTTATATGAGGTGCCGTGGAACACAGGCAGGATGGTGCTTCTGCAGTCGTCTTGTCTGTGGGCTTCCTAGAGTCACCTGGTTGGCCACTGTGTGAACAGACTGCTGGACTCTATGGGCCTTGGCCTGATCCTGCAGGGCTTTTCTTATGTTTAACAAAGGGGGGGGGAAAGAATCTACATTGCGTCCAAACCTAATCTAAACTCTGACCTGGGCAGATCTGCATGGCTTCCTTTTTGCATAGTTAACTCTGGCGCGCCAACCCTCGCCACCTTTTCTAAGGCCATAGAGGGGCAAAGAACTTTACCTAGCGCCACCATCTTCCTCAGCTGTGACTATCTGGCTTCTGAGATTTCAACAGATGTCCATATATATTCCATAGGCATTTGCCTTTTTAAATGTTTTTTAATGTGCGAGACATTCTCCCCCTTGGGGGGACCCTGACTGGGGTGGAAAGGCAGCCGAGCAAGGTTTAAAAAAATACATTTAAATCAACAGGCGCCGCCCACAATTTTCAAGCGGCGTTTGGCTTTTTCAGGTTCCCTTTGAGAGCACCGACAACCAGGGCATCGTCTACACTTGGGTGGGCCGAGCCGCCGACCCCGATGAAGCCAAGCTGGCTGAAGATATTATGAACCACATGTTCGATGATTCCTACAGCAAACAGGTCAGGGTGGTGGCAGCTAATCGCTTCGCCAGTTCCTTTCTACCTTCCAACCTGCTCGGTTATGACCCAGCCTACGGTGCGAGGCAGAAATGCGGGACAAACCGGCACACCTGGAGGAGGAGCCCGGCTTTCATCCCCCCTGCCTTCTCCAGATCCGTCCCCCCAAGCCGTTGAAAGTGCTTTTTATTTTGTTGCAGGTGATCAACGAAGGGGAGGAGCCCGAAAACTTCTTTTGGGTCGGCATCGGAACGCAGAAGCCCTACGACGGAGACGCGGAGTACATGAAATATGCCCGGCTCTTCAGGTGAGAGCCGGTTCTTCCGGGGTTGCTTTTCTCTACCCTGGTCTCTGGGTCTCCTGTGCTCCCACCCATAGCTTTTAAGTATTTTGTTTTTCATGGTGTGGGGGCGAAGCATGCCTGTAAGTAGCAAGGCGGTGAAAACATATTTGTAGGATTGATTTGAGGCAATTGTGGGCTCTTTCTCTTGCATTGCAAAAGTGATGGTGGAAAGTAGGAGGAAGGACGAGAGCTGTAGACAACTCCTGGCTGGTGAGGTTTTGCTTTTCCCAGAAGGGCAAACCGGCTTTTAAAACAATACAAATAGATGTTTTTGAAAGAAAGACAGGGTCTAAATGAAGTAAATAAATACTCCTTTCCTCCATTTTATCCTCACAACGACCCTGTGAGGTAGGCGAGTCTGAGACCACGTGACTGACCCAAGGCCACTCAATGACTGTCCATGGCCAAGTGGGGATTGAAATCTGGGTCTCCCAGATCCCAGTCTGACACTCTTAACTGCTACCCCACGCTGCCTTTCAAATATTCTTAGGACACACCGGTAACAAATACCACACACATTCTATGGCTTTCCTGCACTCTTGTGGAAATGCTAAAATATCCCCACCCTTGAGCATTTTGTTTAAAGCTCAGTTTGAAAGTTAGTCGTTCCTAGCACACATTCCTGCTTCATGTATACCTTGCGTTTCTCCCCAATGAAGCCCCAAAGCAGCTTGTATTTATTCTCTTTTCCTCCGTTTTAGCCTCACAACAACCCTGTGAGGTACGTTAGGCCGAGAGCGTGGGACTGTCCCGATATCATCCAGGGAGCTTCCACGGCAGAGCGGGGATCCGAACCTGGATCTCCCAAAGTCTAAACTGTGCTAAGCCAGTCGATGCCCCTCTACAGGCTGTGGGGGGGGGGATCAGTAAATACCCCCCCCCCAGCTCCAACACAAGCTCATTTGGTTCTTCCTTCTTGCCAGGTGCTCAAACGAAAAGGGCTATTTTGCCGTGTCTGAAAAATGCTCCGACTTCTGCCAAGATGACCTCGCCGACGATGATATCATGTTACTGGACAACGGCCGGGAGGCGAGTTCGAGGCGGCGGGGGGGAAGTTCCGCGGTGGTGGTGGTGGTGGGGGGAGAGTGGAGAGAAACAGCCAGCACTGGGTGGGAAATATATATAAAATGGAACTTTTTTGCGGGATATGGGGAAGAATCGCTTCTCAATACAGTTCTATGAGAGGAAGCGTGGTTAAAGTGTCAGGCTAGGATATAAAATGGAACTTTTCCCCACACCGCTCATGTATCGATGTGGTGTGTTTTTCTTTTACAATTCTGCCTTTCAGGTATACATGTGGGTAGGAACACAAACGAGCCAAGTGGAGATCAAGCTCAGCCTTAAAGCTTGCCAGGTAAGGATCCGGCCAGAATCTTAGACTCGGAAGGGGACCGTAGAGGCCATCTGGTCCAACCCCCCGCTCAATGCAGGATCAGCCTAGCGCATCCCTGACAAACGTTTGTCCAGCCTCGGCTTAGAGACTGCCGGCGAGGGGGAGCTCACCACCTCCCCAGGTAGCTGATTCCACTGATGAACAACTCTTCCTGTAAAAAAATGTTTTCCTAATATCCAGCCGGTACCTTGACTCAATAAAGGAAGCCACAGCCTTCAGTTTGCAAGATCTGAGCAAGGCTGTCAAAGGTAGGACATTTTGGAGGACTTTCATTCATAGGGTCGCCATGAGTCGGAAGCGACTTGACGGCACTTAACACACACACACACACACCTTTCTGCCTGTAATTTATACCCATTCTTGTGATTCTTGTCCTCTGCTGATGATAGGAACAGCTCCCTGCCCTCCTCTAAGGGACAGCCCTTCAGATACTTAAAGAGAGCAATCGTGTCCCCCCTCAACCTCCTCGTCTCCAGAAGCCCCAGTTTCTCCAAACCCCCTCCTGGGAATGCTGTTTCAAACAGCGTGGGTACACCCATTTGCGGGATATGGGGAAGAATCCCTTCTCAATACAGTTCTATGAGAGGAAGCGTGGTTAAAGTGTCAGGCCAGGATCTGGGAAACCCAGGTTCGTCCCCTCGCCCTGCCGCGGAAGCTTGCTGTGGGACCACGGGTCGGTCCCAGCAAGGGAAGGGGCTGGGGCTCAACGGCAGAGCATCAGCTTGAATGCAGCAGTTCCCAGGTTCGATCCCCGGCATTTCCAGTTCAAAGGACCAGGCAGTAGGTGATGTGAAAGACCTCAGCCTGAGACCCCAGAGATCCGCTGCAGTCAAAGTAGACAAGGGGTCTCCAACCTTTGGGGAGGGGGCGAGGGTCAGTGGTACAGCACCTGCTTGGCGTGCAGAAGGTCCCAGGTTCAATCCTCGGCATCTCCAGTTAAAGGGACTAGCTCATACCCTGCAAGAATTTTTGTTAGTCTTTAAGGTGCTGGATATTTGGGAAAATTTATGGAAAAAGGAATTTAAGTTTACCATCTCAAATGAAATAAGAGAGAACTTGTATAAAATGTTCTATAGATGGCATATAACTCCAGTATTGTTAAGTAAAATGAAGAAAGAAGATGAAGCTTTATGTTGGAAATGTGGTACAGAAATAGGTACATATATGCATGTTTGGTGGTTCTGTAAAAAAATAAGGAGGTTTTGGGGATTAGTTTTGAATGAAACTAATAATTTGATTAAGACAATAATTAAGAGAGACCCCGCCTTTTGTTTATTGGGTATTTCAAATAAAGATTTAGATAAAGGTGACAGAGTCATATGTCAATATAGTTTTGCTGCAGCAAGACTTATAATTGCAAAAAAATGGAAGCAAGCAAATAAACCTTCAATTAAAGAATGGAGAGAAAAACTATGGATGTATATGCGGTTGGCCAAAATTACAGCTTCCTTACATGGTAAAGACATGGAGGAATTTAAATTTATTTGGTCAAAGGCTACCGCATATTGGGATAAAGTGGCAAAAACGGATTTTAAAAGCATAGTTAACGAACTATAGTATAATATGATTTTAAATATTATAATTATAAATATTTTATTTGGTAAGGTCATAACACTCCATCGGAAGTCCAATGGTGAAGGGCACTGTGGTGGGTGGTTGGGATTAGGATTCAGGGCACGATGGAACTTAATGTACTAAATATTGTATTAGTGGATAAGTAGTGCGCTGAAAATGTATTTCTTTCTTTTTTCTTTTTTGAATGTATTGTTATTTTTTTTGTTTATGTTTTATTATAAAAACAATAAAAAAAATTATTAAAAAAAAAAAAGTGCTACTGGATTCCTTTGAGGCAGGTTAGGCTGAGCGTGTGTGCCTGGCCCATCGTCACCCAGCAAGCTTCTGTGGCAGAGTGGTGATTTGAACTTGGATCTCCCTGATCCTAGTCTAACACTGCACCCCATTTTGGGGTCAGGAAGCAATTTTCCTCCAGGCTGGATTGGCCAGGGATCCTGGAGGGTTTTTTTCCGCCATCTTCTGGGCATGGAGCAGGGATGTGTGTGTTTGGGGGAGGTAGTTGTAAATTTCCTGCATTGTTCAGGGGGTTGGACTAGATGACCCTGGAGGTCCCTTCCAACTCTATGATTCTATAACCATGCTAGCTGTCTTGGTATATAACATTGGGGCAGACAATCCATGTATACTACCTTGCCCTCCTTGGAGGATAGGGGGCATAAAGATTGGGGGGGGGGGAAAGAGCAGAGATACTTGGTGGGGGGACACAGACCCCCGGCTACTGCTTGGGATTGTGGCCCCTCCCTCCAGAGAGAGAGCCAACACCTCCGCCGTGACCATCCTCCGTCCAAAGAGCCAGCGTGGTGTAGTGGTTTGGAGCAGGGGACTCTGGAGAACCGGGTTTGAGTCCCCCCTCCTCCACGTGAGCGGCGGAGGCTAATCTGGTGAACTGGATTTGTTTCCCCACTCCTATGCATGAAGCCAGCTGGGTGACCTTGGGCTAGTCACACTCTCTCAGCCCCACCTACCTCACAGGGTGTCCGTTGTGGGGAGGGGAAGGCGATTGTAAGCTGGTTTGATTCTCCCTTCCTTATCTGCCAGCATTGTGTAGTGGTCAAGAGCCGTGGTTTGGAGCAGGTTGGTTTCCCCACTCCTACACGTGAAGCCAGCTGGGTGACCTTGGGCTAGTCACAGCTCTCTCAGCCCCACCTACTTCACAGGGAGTCTGTTGTGGGGAAGGGAAGGTGATTGTAAGTGGGTTTGAGTCTCCCTGAAGTGGTAGAGAGAGTCGGCATATAAAAACCAGCTCTTCTTCTTCTTGTTTTCGTAGGTTTACATCCAGCACATCCGCTCCAAAGACCCGTCCCATCCCCGAAAGCTCCGCCTCGTCCGGAAAGGGAACGAGCCGCCCGCCTTCACCCGCTGCTTCCACGCCTGGAGCGTCTTCCGCAAACCTCCCGCCTAACCGGCCGGGCAGATTACCGCCGGGCGGAAGGGAGCTTCCTCCGGGGCGGTGGACTTTGGGGTCGGGCGGTGGTGGTGTGCGGCTCCGGGAAGCCGGTTTATTTAAAACACAAATTAGACACAGGTAGGAGGCGGAGCGAATGCTGGCCACTCCCCCTTAAAGGGAAACCATCTTTTTATTGCTGCAGTCTTTTCTCCTTATAAAAGCCAAATATGCTTTTTGCTTGGTGTAAGGATATCGCCTGGGAATTTCTTTTAGTATTACAAAGGCATTTGAAGCAGGGAGGAGGAGCTAAGCTCCAAATTAGTTCCGCAACTTCTTTGTATGTTGTTTTTTTTTAAAACAAAATTAGACTTTAATTCTGCACGGAGCACAGTTTGGCTTTGATTTCTGCACGCTCTTTTGACGGGGGCAAGAAATGAAATTGTTGGTTCTGGAGAGAGCATAGCTGGGCATCCCCCCGCGGAAAAAATTCCCTTTTTTTCCCTGTGCGAAACTCACTATATGCTCTTGTATGCAGTGGGATGTGTTAACCGTGCTACTGCAGAGGCGCGAAAGGAACCAAAAACTGGGTTGACGTTCGTATCCTCTCGTTTTAAAGGTGTCCATAGTGGCCCGTCCTCCTGGACGGGGGTGTTGAAAAATGCAGTTGCTTTTTTTTTTTTAAAGGCTACATAAACTCCGCCTTTGGTCCCCATGAACACGGATAATCCCGAGGACGGAGATTAGAAACGGAGTTACGATTGTGCGGATGGCTTTACAGTTATGGGGAAAGGGGGGTGGTGTCCCTACTATGACTGAGCTAGAAAAGAAAGGAAAAGTTGAGACTTCTTCTTTCACCAATTTTTTTGTTTTGTTTAAACCTACATAAAACTCACCATACTTGCAAAACGGAGGATCTCTCTGGTACGTTGTCACAATGGCCTATTGGGAATACAAACCTTGTGGCCCATGGTGGTCTGTTGCTGTACAAATGCCTACACAGGTGAGCATCTACTAACAGTGGGATGGAGAGCTTGAGGGGGGGGGTGCTTGCCCCCTGCAAATTTTCTACCCACTCTATGATGAATTTTATTTTGAATTAGAGGCGGGAGGCATAGCCGTGCGGGGAAAGGCTTGGTTCTACGCTGTGTAGAAGTCGCCGTACGAGCCAGCGCCTGGTGTACATCCCTCAAATGTCTTTTAAGGGGGGGGGGGGACGGTGGCTAAGCTGCAATGGGGGGAGGTTAAAGTCCCCCCCAGCCAATGCCCCCTCCACCTCCCACAGGGGGTCAGCTGTTCCCCCCCATTGCATGGCGTTTAAGTGTCTCCCAGGGTCTGAACATCTGCCGTTGAAAATGTCTAGCGATGCAGTGTGGTAGGGATGGTTAGAAATTTTGATGCTTCTAAGGAAGGGAAAAAAGGGGGGGCGTACGAACACAAAACAAAGGCCAAAAAACCCCCCCACACACAATAATTGGCGCAAGGGAACTATATTTTAATAAATTCTGTAATCCCTACGTGTTTCGCACATGCTTCTTTAGGGGGATCTTTCTCCACTCCTGTGTCCCATGCAAGCAATCGCAATTGCAAGCGCGTAGGGGTTACGGTATTTATTAAAATATAGTTCCCTTGTGCGAATTATTGTGGGTTTTTTGCAGCTCCTAAGGGCAACATAGCCGTCAGTTGGTGTGGCCGCAACTCCCCAGCGCCTCCCTGGAACCCAGTGACTGAGTCATACATCGCCCTAATTTGGCTCGAGCTGAATAGCTGTAGAATAAGTAAGTTGCGAGAACACCTACGGCGAAGCACCAGGCTGGCTTTTGGGACAGGTTAAAAAAAAAAAATCCCCTTTCAGGAAGGATGCTCCCCCTCTGACCCGCTCTTCCAGCGAAAAAGTGCTTTTGCAAGAACTGTACCTCACCGCCGTGGCGGGCCATTTCTCTTGTGCACAGTTTTCGCAACCTGGCGGGCACCCGCTCCAATACCAGGACTGCGAGCTTTTGTATCACACCAATAAAGTACAATCTTTACTGAATACCACCTTGGTGAACGTGCTGTTACTGGTATAAGGTGTATTTTTTTTTTTAAGGCTTGTGCTTCTGTTACCTTGTTGGATTCAACCGAGCTTGGCATTCTGGGGTCGAGCTACCGTCACCTGGTAGCGGAAGCGCCTACAAGGGGCTAGAAAGCCGCAGGTCGACTGCACTGTCCGGTAGACTGCTATTGCGCATGGAAGCTCTTGTTTAGCAGTACACTGTACATTTTTCAGCTAAGGCTTTTTAGCGAAAGAGAAACAACTGTGTAGCCATCACATTTTTGAGTGGGAACATTTTTTTTTTATTAAATACGCAGGGGTTATGTGAAGATCTCCACCCATGATTCAAGCATTCCCGGACAGGGAAAGCTTGAATTTACCCAACAGGTTCAACATAGGAATTGTATCCAATAAACTGGGCAGGGGGAAACTCTACTCCTGAAAATTTGGGTTATATCCCCACGTTCGCTGCTTTGCCAACCGAGGCAGAGTTAGTTGATGAAAACTGAAACAGCAAACTTTTATCAGGCAGAAAAGACGTTTCCTGGCCCTTTTAGTTCTGCGTGTGCTAAGTTTTGCTTTTAAGGGGGTGGGGAGGAATGCTGAAGTCAAACCATTGATCCCAGTTGCAAACTCAAAAGATTTCTCCCTTGGAGGGAGAACTGGGTTGATGGCAACCCATCTTGGGTCCTGCCCTGGACAGGAGGATTAGGACGTTTGGTTCGTAGCGAGGACATTTTGAAAAGAGACGCGAACGTCACGGGAAAATCCCACATCGCCAGAAAGCCGGAGAGACGGGCCTTAGATATTAAATGCTTTATTTTTCCATTATTAAAAACCAGTATTAATAACTAAACAACGCTAAATCCATCATGGTCTGGACAAAAAAAAAAGGGGGGATCCCAGAGGGTGCATTCTACCAAGGAACCTAGCCCTCACCCTCTCATCCACAATTAAGTCTGGCCGAAGAGGGGGAGAAAACAAGACAGACAATGGCACATTTCGACTACGGAATACTTCTCCCGTCATTCATTCACACTCACACAAATCAGCGTACACACATGTGCATGTGGATGAGGAATCAAGTCGTACCAAAATATCCTTGCAAGGAATTTCTTGTGAAGCGTCTGTTAATTGCTCAACACCCCCTCCCCGAAAGGTATTTGTGCCCTCCAGAAACCATTGGGAATCCCAAGAGACGGTTTCATATTTAGGTTTATTTCGGGGTGCAAAAGGCACCACGGAAAGGTGGCGGTTGGGGGATTAGGTGAAGGGCGAAAGGGGCCCTTCCTGAACTGAACGCAGGCAAAGCCGCTAGGGGCAAAACGCACTCTTCTGCAAAGAGTTGGGGGGGTATTTAAGAGAAGCCACGAGCCGAAAGAGCCTCAGAAGGCATTCAGACACCACCAAATAGACCTTACTGCTTGCATATAAGTTCTTAAACCCAGAAGTGGGCAAATCCTGGCTGCTGGGATCTTTCCACCTATCCCTCAAGCTGCGTAGCCAATTTGGGGGGAGGTTTTTGGCTCGCGGCATTGGCTGGTGGGTTGACACCACTAAAAAATTGTAAGACGGCTCAAGGTCTGAGCCCCCTCTGACTTAGGAGGGAGGTCCCACAGCAAGGTTTCCACCCCACCTTCTCCGAGCGAGACGCCAGCTTTTCCCACCGGAGACGGGAAGAGTGGCCGCCCAACGCCGAGCCCCCAAAAGCAGTCAGGAATCCATGCTATGGTCCTCAAAAAAGGGTACCCGACCCCACTTGAATCTCCAATCCCCGGTGCCGGAAAAGATTGCCATGACCAGCCATGCTGCTGAGATATGAGCGCAAGGGCGTCACGGTGCGAGACGTTTGTGCAGGTGAACGTGGAGATTATTGCTTTTTGGGGCGACGGAACACCCCATAAGAGGATGCCGAACTCCGCTTCCTTGTTCCAGATGGACCTCTTTCTCTCCCCGACCACAAGGACCGCAACCCAAGAAAACGACACGTAAACCACCACCCTCTTGTAAAGACAGCAGAATTCTGGACCTGCTGCCATGGCGAAGGATACCCCCAAAGACAGAAACCCCTTTTCCAAAGCTTGGCGATTGTAGGAAGGAGGCCAGCGTGTCCAACTTAATACCCAAACCGCCCAAGAACGGTTCCGGGTTTTACCCAGAGGCCACTAAAAGAACGAGGGCTCCAAAACGGCAGCTTTCCAGCACCAGGTTTGAGAACGTCCCCGTTCCACCGCTTCCAACGCCTTAAAAATCGACGGATGAGACAGAACAAAGGCAGAATTTCCTCGCTCGCCGTTGAGACCACGGGGACGCGAGAGTCTTGGATGCAACCTGTGTTCAAACATCCACCACACCAGAGGGATACGGTGCGATTGATGGGTATTGTGCAAATCGGTCGCGCCTTGCTCCAAACCGACCACCCCGTTGCACCACCTCAGGCGCACACTCTCACAAGCAAACACACAAAAAAGACCACTCAACCCATGTTCTCTCAAAGAGGGAAAATAAAAAGTAAGGTCAGACAGGCGTTTTGTCTTCAAGTCAGGCCTCGACCGAGGAGTTCCCCGCTACTCGCACGCCAGCAGAAAGGCCCGGGGCACTCACTCAAGAATCGGTTTTCTCAGCCAGCCAGGTTAGAACGGGAGCCAGACGCCAGAGGAAAGGGGTGCAGAGTTAAGCGGTTAGAAACGGGCAAGAAAAACTGCGAGTTATGTAAACATTCCCACACAAGCAATGGGGGCAGCCAGCAAAATGTCCGCCGGCCGGGTTCAGGAGGCGTCGGGGAATTGTCCGAAAAAGAAAACCATCCGCGGTTTGTTCGTTTTTAAAAGGCCCTATCTCTCCCCCCAGACCCCCCAAAGTTTGATGCTTTGGCGAGAAGCCGATGCTGTATCCGCGGGGTTTTGATGCTTCTCACAATCCCCTCTTGCACACCATAGTCTTCTGCCCCATGCGTCAGTTTTTCGCTTCATAAAAAAAAAATTAAGAGTTTTTAGTGTTTACGTAATGGGAGAGGGGAGAGAGAGAGAGAAAAAAAAAACTTGGTCCCGGAGACGATGGCACACCTTTTGTTTTTTCTTTAAAAGATGAGAAGTACCAAAGAAAATTCAGAGGTCTGTTTTCAGTCCGGGTGTTAGAAAAAAACCATGACAAGTCTTTCCAAAAAAAAAAAACAGAGTTGTGGAGAAGGGTGATTGGAAGAGGGAGGAGAGGGTTGGCTGACAACCCAAATCTGAACAAGTCCAGTCTTATGTCCGTGATCCGGGGGGTCCAAGCGCCGCGCGCCATCCCTGCAGAGGAACACAGAACCGTTAGCAAGACGGCTGCAAATCATGCAGAGGACAATCGATTCCGTACCAGAGGATGCTACATTCTGCAACGCCCACAATTCTTCAAAATAAGGAGGGATCTGCTAACTCTGCCGATGACCTAGGAATGCGGGGTGGGGAAAACATTGTGCTGGGAACGGAAGCTCCACGCGCACACCCAATCTTAAAAACCTGATTCTATGACCTTAGGCAGATCATGAGAGGGAGGGCATCTTGGCCATCTTCTGGGCATGGAGTAGGGCAGGGATGGGGAACCTTTTTTCCGCCGAGGGCCATTTGTATATTTATAACATCATTTGCGGGCCATTCAAAATTATCAACTTAAAAATTAGCCAACCAGTACGTTTCTCCATGGCCCGGGTGGGAAAGGGTTAACACAGTTTCTTGGGTGGTTCTAGCAGCTCCATAGCTCATGACTCTTCTGCAAGGCGGGGGGGGGGGGAAGGTTCCTTTTCTCGGGAAAACAAACACACTTCTGCCTTGAGTAGAGGCTATTCCTGTCTGTGGGAGGGTGCGGATCACCAGTCTTAGATCCTTCTGCACTAGAGATCTTCCAGGACCCACGAAGGGCCAGACCAAATGATTTAGCGGGCCTTAAACGGCCCCCGGGCCTGACGTTCCCCACCCCTGGAGTAGGGGGTCACTGGGGTGTGTGGGGGTGGGAGGTAGTTGTGAATTTCCTGCGTTGTGCAGGGGTTAGACTAGATGACCCTGGTGGTCCCTTCCAACTCTATGATTCTATTCTATGATTCTATGGAAATTCCGCTCTGTCCCTTGCCTGTGCTTTGGGTATTTCTCTAGGTGCTTCCTTAAGGCCTAGAGCAGGGGGTCCCCCCAGCATGGCGCCCACCGAGTGTTTCCAGAAAGTGGTCTTGGCCACCCACTTTGCCCAGCAGAGTCGTCAGATTGGCTGTGCAGAGTTTTTACAAGGTGCTTCGGCAAACCGCTTCCATGACGGCAAAAGGGTCTTCACTGTGTTACGGTTCATACGCAAGAAAATATTGTTCAATATAGGTCAATTTCCAAAAGCATCCCATTAAAACAAGAGTTCCTGCCTGAAATGTTGAAGAGTTACTTTAGAGCAGCGCATAACCTCCCTCTAGGGTTGCCAGGTCCCTCTTCACCACTGGCGGGAGGTTTTTGGGGCGGAGCCTGAGGAGGGCGGGGTTTGGAGAGGGAAGGGACTTATTTCAGTGCCATAGAGTCCAATTGCCAATTTTCTTCAGGTGAACTGATCTCTACTGGCTGATCTCTTTCACATCACCTACTCTTTCACATACCTCTTTCTTAACTGGCGATGTCGAGGATTGAACCCAGGACCTTCAGCATGCAAAGCAGAGGCTCTGTCACTGAGCCATGGCCCCTCCCTAACATGTGCATGAAGTTGCCTGATTAGGGTTTCCAGGTCCCTCTTTGCCACCGGTGGGAGGTTTTTTGGGGTGGAGCCTAAAAAGGGCTGGGTTTGGGGAGGGGAGGGACTTCAATGCCATAGAGTCCACTTGCCAAAGGGGCCATTTTCTCCAGGGGAACTGATCTCTATCGGCTGGAGATCAGTTGTAATAGCGGGAGATCTCCAGCTAATACCTGGTGGTTGGAAACCCTCCCTCCCTGACATTCTGCAGCTGTCTCTGCCTCTTATGGCAGCCATTTTGGGGATCTGTCCACCACCCTGGCTCAAAATCCCAAAGGAGCCTGCAGAGGCTTGAAAAATTTGAGGACCCCTGGTCTAAAAACTTGATTATCTTTTTTTTCCCCAAAAAAGCAGCATGAACTTTTTCAAGATTGTACCTCATTTAATCAGAATCCCCGGGGATCGAGCCTCATCCTCCGTCATGTTCCTCAGATTTCTCTCCGCTTCCTCCGAAGGTCTGGAGTGGATAAAAAGGGACAAATAACCTTGCCTTTCTGGACCACAGATGGGGAGACCCTCCAGAGCTACAGTATGTGACAGCAGCCAGGAAAAAGCCAGAGGTATACTGCTGCTGAACGTGGATGCTCCATTTAGCAATAACAGTTCACTGCCATCGTCCGAGCCACCGTGTACAAACTCAGCCACTTTTTAAAAACCCCTCTTCCTTCAGCAGCCGTCTCTGGATTTGTTAGATTAGATCGGGTCCCTGATGTGGTGCCCATGGGCCCGACCTTCCCTGGCGCCCACCAAATGTTTTCAGAAAGTGGGTGGGGCACTTGCCCAGCAGGGCCTCAGACTGGACACCGGAGATCTTTCTCCCCCCCTAGATTTAACACCCACGGGCTATCCATCAACCACTTCACACTTTAAAAAGGGGAAATGAAATTTAATTTTCCCTTGACACTATAAAGAGAAAAGTTGCCACATCTCTCACGCAATTGACTGATCTATTTGACAGCAGATAACGCTGCTGGGAGGATTAAAGCAACGTTTCAGAGGCCACTGCCACCACAGTGTTCTTTTTATTCGGGAGCCAGCGTGGTGTAGTGGTTAAGAGCGCTGGACTCTGATCTGGAGAACCGGGTTCGATTCCACACTCCTCCACATGAGCGGTGGAGGCTAATTTGGTGAACTGGATCTGTTTCCCTACTCCTCCACATGAAGCCAGCTGGATGACCTTGGGCTAGTCACACTGTCTCAGCCCCACCTACCTCACAGGGTCTCTGTTGTGGGGAAGGGAAGGTGATTGTAAGCTGGTTTGAGTCTTCCTTAAGTGGGAGAGAAAGTCTTATTCTCTCTCACATTCCTCTTTCCCAGTGTATTTTTTAAAAAAAATACTGCTCTGGTCTCCTGAATTTGGGATTTCTCCATGCATGTGTGTGTGTGTGTGTGTGGGGGTGTTCCTCTCCCTCTGACAGCCATTTTGGGGTTGCGCCTACCACTCTATGTCAGAATTCCATAGATGCCCACAGGCTAGAGAAAGGTCGAAGACCCCAGGGGCTAGAGATTTACCGCTCACCCAAGACTGCGGGCTCTAGGGCAGGTAACCCCTACCTTTACAAACACTCCAGAGCTTTATGGGTCTTGATCCAAGACCGAGACATCGCAGAGAAAAACTTACACCAAGTAGTCCTTCACTTCCTCTGCTGTGATCTCTCCGGTGGTGTCCAAGGGGGTGTCTATGCTGTTATTCGGAGAGTCGACAGGGGTGGGGGAGAAAGACGCTTGGTGCTCGTCGGGGGTCCCTGGAGAAACAAAAGACATAATTTAGTCTGCTCTGGTTAGACCTCACCTAGAATATTGTGTTCAGTTTTGGGCATCGCAATTTAAGAAGGATGCAGACAAGCTGGAACGTGTCCAGAGGAGGGCAACAAAGATGGTGAGGGGTCTGGAGACCAAGAACTATGAGGAAAGGTTGAAGGAGCTAAGTTTAGCCTGGAGAGGACAAGACTGAGAGGGGATATGATCACCATCTTCAAGTACTTGAAGGGCTGTCACATAGAGGACGGTGCCGAGTTGTTTTCTGTTGCCCCAGAAGGTCGGACCAGAACCAACGGGTTGAAATTAAATCCAAAGAGTTTCCGTCTAGACATTAGGAAGACTTTCTGACAGAGCGGTTCCTCAGTGGAACAGGCTTCCTCGGGAGGTGGTAAGCTCTCCTTCCCTGGAGGTTTTGAAGCAGAAGCTAGATGGCCACCTGTCAGCAATGCTGATCCTTAGTCAGATCATGAGAGGGAGGGCATCTTGGCCATCTTCTGGGCATGGAGTAGGGGTCACTGGGGGTGTGGTGAGGAGGTAGTTGTGAATTTCCTGCATTGTGCAGGGGGTTGGACTAGATGACCCTGGTGGTCCCTTCCAATTCTAAGATCTGGCTGCGCGTGACCCAATCCTGAGGTATTTTCCCCTTCCCAACGTCCTTGTGCACCAACTACAATCATCATAAAGCCGTCTGTTGGCTGCCCCACCACTTAAAAGTGGACTGTCTGGCATTGACCAGAGCCAGGACCTTTTCCGTCGTGGCCCCGGCTTTGTGGAACGGGCTCCCTGAAGAGGTGAGAGAGGGCCCCTCCTTGGAGATCTTCCGGACCCACTGTTTGCCGGGCCGTCCAAGGGGGCTTGAATGGCAGGCGTCTTTTAAAGCAGGGAAATTTAGGGTTAGCTTTTTTTTTTTTCAACTGGAATGAATGAACAAATGAAAATATTTTTGTACCTAGCCATTGGCCATCACAATTTGCTAAAACATATAAAATACAAATACAATCGATTCGCGAGTAAAATATTAACTAGATAATGGGATATACTAAAACATTTCAATTAAAAAGAAAAGTAGCTGCTTCTTCCAAAACCACGTTAGACCTTATTTGCTGCAAGAGCAAACAAAGAGACTCTATTTGACGCATATGCATCAATATCAGATAACAGAAATACAATTTTCTCTGCATTCGAGTGTGTACTGACACCAGATAATATTCCTGTCAAAAATTTAGCCCTGGAGTCAAGTGAAAAAATGTTTTTAATGATTGCTGCAAACTGCATTGAACCACGGGGAAAGGTGGGATATGAATGTTTTAATAAAGAAATAAACTGCGAGTTTATTCTCAGTGTTTGTAAGAAGAGCGGTGAAAGAAACTGGGGAATGGGGAAAAGGGTGGGATAGATGCCTCCGACAGAAGGCAGCACAAAAAAGGGCGGTTTTGCTTACGGTCGTTGCTGGCCGGAGAGTGATTCGCTTCCGATCCTTGCAGGGCATGTGTCCCGTTGGGTTGGTTCAGTTTTGGCAAGGTTGTGAAATTACAATTCCTGCCACCGGACGGAGAGGGAGAGAGGGGAGGAAAATGATCAGTCTCGCTTTCGACCTGCTGTGCTCAATTTCTCAGACATAACTAGATTTAAAAATAAAGAAATAAGGCCACTAAAAATAAAACACAACTCTGACCAAGACATCAAACTTCCACAACCTGCATATATGATGCAAATAGCACACTTTTCAAAAACAGGTGAATAATTTCATCTGTTCTGGTCTTATTAGTCATTGGGGGGGGGGGGGGTTGGCCACAAGCCCCGCAAACCTGATCCCCCAACGTCCAAGGTTTCATCGAGCATTGCCCATAAGCATTCAGACATGTCAATCTGAGAAGTAAAAAGAAGTCACGACGGCAAGGAAAATTACACCCAGGACTAGAACCTTCCTTTCCCCCTTTTAAGGAAAACAGGGCAAAAAACAGATCTTCTGGATTCCACACCTGTGACCGGTTTGTGTTCACGCAACAGTTCCACTGCATTATTTATGTATCAACATTTAACATTTACATATTAACATTTGGCCTTCTTCTGGGCATGGAGTAGGGGGTCACTGGGGGTGTGGGGGGGAGGTAGTTGTGAATTTCGTGCATTGGGCAGGGGGGTGGGCTAGATGACCTTGGTGGTCCCTTCCAACTCTATGATTCTATGAATAATTTCTACAGCATTTTCAGGACCCAAAGCACATAAGGATTACAACCCGCTCTGAGCCCAGCTTGCTGGGAATATGGGCAGAATATAAATGCAAAACATAAATAAAAATTTAAAAATAAATAAACCATCCCTGCAAGGTATACCAGTATCATCATTGTATTTGCCTACAGGCATGCGCAAGAGTTGCTTAAGGCCATACAGAGAGGTCATGGCAAAGATCTGAACTCAAGACCAACAGGGAGTACAGCTCGTTCCCACGACCGCCACGCCGCATCGGCACTCTGTTCAACCCAGCCCTGTTTGTACAAGAGAGCGGATCCCCCCACGAAAATTATTTGTATGCAATATGTAAGGGCGGGGGGTTTGCTCTCACCCGAGGCACGTGGTGTCGTGGGCACGGTTCAAATCCAGCAAACACAGCGGTTCCGTGATGTTCCTGGTGCTCAGAGAAAAGCGCTCGAACTCGGACGGGGAGATCAGATAGAAGCCTGGGGGGCGTGGAAAGAAGGCAACCCGCAAAAGTTTACCAAACAATGAGACTAACTGTTTTCCCAGCGACAAAGATTAAATGGACATAAGTCTGACATCAGAAACCACAACATTCAGAAACCAGTGGGGGAACATTTTAACCTTCCAAGACATTCAAGTTGCTGGTTTAAGAGCAGCAGTTCTCTCCCAAAGGGATTTCAAAGGGAGGTTAGAAAGAGAGACTGCGGAATTACAACTAATAATGAAGCCCAAGACTATGCATTCTCCTGGATTGAACAGAGATGTGGGATTCCTGCCTCATTACCAATGCTAGTTTCTCCACGCCTACTACCCCTCTGCATATCACACCTGATCCAATCACACGTCTGCTCACGTCATTGACTTGCTTTTGACATTTACATGCTATTGCCATCGTGTGTCTAATTCACTCTTCTCTACTTAAGGATGGACAGACACACGTTCTAGCAGGATCTGAAGAAGTGAGCCGTGGCTCATGAACGCTCATAACCCTGCCAGAAATTTTGTTAGTCTTTAAGGGGCGGCTGGACTCTTGCTCTTTTCTACTGCTAGTGGCAGACTAACACGGCTACCCGTCGTGCTTTCAACATGGCCCCCTTCCCAGATAAATTGACGTCACTCCTGCCAACCTAACATAAGAACACCAGAAAAGCCCTGCTGGATCAGACCAAGTCCAGCAGCGTGTTTACACAGCCGCCAAACGGCTGCCTCCAGGAAGCCCACAAACAGGATGACTGCAGCAGCACCATCCTGCCCGTATTACAGCACCTAATCTATTCGGCATGCTCCTCTGATCCTGGAGAGAATAGGTGTGCATCATGACTAGTATCCACGTTGACTAGTAGCCATGAATACCCCTCTCCTCCATGAACATGTCCACTCCCCTCTTCAAGCCTTCCAAGTTGGCAGCCGTCACCCCGTCCTGGGGCAGGGAGTCCCACAATTTAACTATGTGTTGTGTGAAGAAATACTTCCTTTTCTCTGTTCGCATCTCTCGCCCTCCAGCTTCAGCAGATGCTATTATTATGAGAGGGAGAAAAGCTTCTCCCTGTCCACTCTCCAAGGCAAGCATAATTTTATAGACCTCTATCATGTCTCCTCAGTGAATTCCTGTGAGCGCCAGGCAGCTGGCCTTCAAGGTTCTGTTTCTCAGACGTTTGGTATGACTGCTTTCTCTCCGTTTGTGTGATAACTCTAATCTACTATGGGAACCAGGCTCGGCTTGGTAACCAACTGTGCCTTTGGTTTTCTGTATATGTTCCAACCTGTCTGTATTCCCCCCAGTAGAGTCCTCGTACCTTCCCCTGTAAGTTCCTGCTACTCACCTTATGCTTCCCAAATAAACCAGCCTCTTAGAATACCCTGTCTGGATGTTTGGTGATTGGGATTCAACAGGTGAATTCAGACCTTACACTTCCCTTGGTTAACTAAGTGCAATAGGGAATATTCCCTCCCCACAGCACCCTAAATCTATGGCCCTATTTTATTGGGTGATCAGTAAATGGAGGAGAACTCCTCTGCCGTCTCCTCCACGCCAAGTATAATCTTATGACACTCTCATACTCTCAGCTCTTTTCCGGCCCCTCCGCCAGCTCACCTTGCCCGTGTTTGGTGAACACACAGGAGGCGATGCCGCTGATGTCCTCCTTCCGGACGCAGTCATAGTGGACCTGCGGTCGCAGCCCGGGCACTGTGAAGACGTGGATGTCCCCCAGATTGGTGAGGCACGCCAGGCAGTTCTCCGCGTAGTCCTCGCATGCTGCGCTGGCAAAGTGCACCAACGCCACCTTCCGCACGCGGCACCCCTCGTGGGCAGTGAGCTTGAACTTGGTTTTGGCACTGACTTTGGGGAGCGTAAACACCTGGGAGGAGGAGAAGGAAGAGAAGGAAGAGGAGGAGTTGGTTTTTACATGCCGACTTTCTCTACCACTTAAGGAAGAATCAAACCAGCTTACAATCCCCTTCCCTTCCCCTCCCCACAACAGACACCCTGTGAGGTAGGTGGGGCTGAGAGAGCTCGAAGAGAGCTGTGACTAGCCCAGGGTCACCTGGCTGGCTTCATGTGGAGGAGTGGGGAAACCAACCCGGTTCTCCAGATTAGAGTCCACTGCTGTTAACCACTGCTCTTAAGAAGAAGAGTTGGTTTTTATATGCCGACTTCCTCTACCACTTAAGGAAGAATCAAAGCAGCTTACAATCACAATCCCTTCCCCTCCCCACAACAGACACCCTGTGAGATAGGTAGGGCTGAGAGAGCTCGAAGAGAGCTGTGACTAGCCCAAGGTCACCCAGCTGGCTTCAAGTGGAGGAGTGGGGAAACCAACCCGGTTCTCCAGATTAGCGTCCACCGCTCCAAACCACCACTCTTAACCACTACACCATGCTGGCTCTCAGTAAACGCAAAGTAGACGAAAAGGTAGGGGGGGCTGAGAGAGCTCTAAGACAGCTGTGACTAGCCCAAGGTAACCCAACAGGTTTCATGTGGAGGAGCGAGGAATCAAGTGCAGTTCTCCAGATCAGAGTCCACTGCTACAAACCACCACTCTTAACCACTATACCAACGCTGGCTCTCAGAGGGAGGGGGTGTCAGGGTTAGAGTGTTAGACTAGCATCTGGGAGACCCAGGTTTGAATTTCTGCTGAGTTGTGAAAGCTGGCTGGGTGACCTCGAGGCAGTCCCTCGCTTGGCCTAGCCTACCTCACAGGGTGGTTGTCATTATGATTGAACTGAGGGGAGCACAGGGTAAGCTGTGTGAAAAGAAAGGTCTAAGTACCAAAAGAGATTACCTTGAACTGTTCCTCGGAAGCAATGAGCACCGAATGGCTACCCTGCATGTCGGGGGCTTTGGCCAGGTCCCGAGAGACCTCGTACGGTTCGGGCAGAGGGTTCCCCCGCCCGTCGAGGACGGCGATCGACACCACGGGCGCCCGGTGCATTAGCTGGATTTCCTTGCCCAAGACCGCCTCGACGGAGCGCTCCGAGAATTTCTCCTGGGACGGGACCTCCAGGGCGTACGCGAACACCGAGCCGGAGTTGGTACCTGCCCACATGGTGGGCCCGTGGTGTGCAGCTATGGAGGAAGAGAAGAAGAAGAAGAGTTGGTTTTTATATGCTTTTCTCTACCTTTTTAAGGTGAATCCAACTGGCTTACAATTGCTTTCCCTTCCTCTCCCCATAACAGACACCTTGTGAGGTAGGTGGGGCAAAGAGAGTGTAACTAGCCCAAGGTCACCCAGCTGGCTTCATGTGGAGGAGTGGGGAATCGAATAGCTGCCGAAGGACCTCTGTAAGCATAACCTGACCTCCTCCTTCAAGCCACCTAAGCCAATGACTCATTTTGCAGCAGTGAACATAAGAACATAAGAAAGGCCCTGCTGGATCAGACCCAGGCCCATCAAGTCCAGCAGTCTGTTCACACAGTGGCCAACCAGGGGCCTCCGGGAAGCCCACAAGCAAGACGACTGCAGCAGCACAGCGGGTAAGGAGAGCGGAGGGGGGCCGGGAAGGGCGTGGGAGCGAGCCGGGGTGGGGGTCATTCGCTTTCGTTTCCCCCTCGGCGGGGGCGAGCGAGACCATGGCTAGTACTATGATAGCCATCGGTCTGACAATAGCTGCCGCTGGATGTGCAGGACGTTATGCGTTCCAGGCCATGAAGAAGATGGAACCGCAAGTGAAGCAGGCTCTTCAGTCTCTGCCAAAATCTGCCTTCAGTGGTTATTACAGAGGAGGATTTGAACCCAAAATGACCAAGAGGAAAGCTGCTTTAATATTAGGAGTCACTCCTACCGCTAACAAAGGAAAAATCCCAGAAGCTCACAAACGAATCATGCTTTTAAATCACCCCGATAAAGGTGGATCTCCATATATTGCAGCCAAAATCAATGAAGCTAAAGACTTGCTGGAAGGCCAAGCCAAGAAATGAACATCTTACCTATAAAGAAAGTTGACCAGCTCGGCAAATGGTATGGAAAGTGCTGTGAGGAGCTACTGAATTTTTACATCTTCTCGGAATTGAATCTAAAACTACTTTTGCTAGAGAGATTATGGGGGAGGGGGAGGCTCTGGAATTTGATATGTCCAGACATGCCCATGGGTTCCCCCCATTGAGAAGCTTTCTGAAGCGTTGGACCCTACTCAAGGTTAATCAGATGCGGATATGGTTTTGAGATGTCATTATTAAAGTCATAATGCTGATCTATAACTCCGGGTTGAAATAACCTGAGACTTATCATGTGGTGGAATAAAGTGTTTTAAGTCTTTATATTCTTATACTGATAAAAGTGGGGCATTTGCACTGAAGATGTCTTGTCGTGGAATTTACAGCACACTCCAAACATGACATTTTCCCCCAATGTTCATGGTTTCTAAACAATTTAAAAGGGCAATAAAGTTATTATGGGAGTAAAAAAAAAAAAGATGACTGCAGCAGCATTGTCCTGCCTGTGTTCCACAGCACCTAATATAACAGGCCTGCTCCTCTGATCCTGGATAGAACCGAGATGCATCATGACTAGTATTCATTTTGACTAGTAGCCACGGAAAGCCCTCTCCTCCTTGAACATGTCCACTCCCCTCTTCAAGCCCTTCCAAGTTGGCAGCCGCCAACTCTCCAGATAAGACTAAGCAGCCAGAAAATCTCCCCGGCAAACTCATCATTTTGCCTCCTAACATGTGAAAGCCCAAGGTATATACTGCTGCTGAACATGAATGCTCCATTCAGAAGAAGAGTTGGTTTTTATATGCCGACTTCCTCTATCTTTTAAGGAGGATCCAACTGGCTTACAATCGCCTTCCCTTCCTCCCCCCACCACAGGCACCTTGCGAGGTAGGTGGGACTGAGAGAGTCTGGAGAGAACTGTGCCTAGCCCAAGGTCACAGCAGGCTTCATATGTGGGAGTGGGGAAACCAACCCGGTTCTCCAGATTAGAGTCTGCCGCTCACGTGGAGGAGGGAGGAATCCAACCTGGTTCCCCGGATTAGAGTACACCACTCCTAACCACTACAGCACGCTGGCAGAGAAACGAACAAACCAAGCAGCGATAGAGTGGTGGGGGAGAACTCCCTTAAGTTATTAATTAGATTAACTTGCGAGGAAGAGGCGGGTTTTTCAAGAGCCCCGGGGGATGCCTACTTTTCCTACACATCTTTACACCATCTGCATCCAAGAACCTCTGTACAGTGTACTTATTTCCTTCTTTCACAGTTCACCTTTCTTGCAAGGAGACCAGAGGTGAACCCCAAACATTACAAAACTAATGCAAACCCCCGATACCCAGTGTGGGCCGGAAAGACCTGGGTTCGAATCTCCCCCCGCAACAAACCTTTCTGGGTGACCTCGGGCCAGTCGCATTGTCTAAACCCAGACTACCTCACAGGGTCCCTGCAAGAATAGAATGGAGGGGGAGAGCCAGAGACATTACCCCAAGCTCTCAGAATGAATGGTGGGGTCGGAATAAAAGATGGAGAAATTGAAGCGTAAGATCCAGCCATCAGCAGAGGGAGCCACTATAGGAACATAGAAAGCTGCCCTATATGGGTTCAGATCCCTGATTTCTCTAGTTTGAAACCTCTCCTAGGTGTTTCCCAGAGAGATGCTACACAACACCCTTTGACCTCAAAACGGCTGCATTTGAACCCAGGACCATGCACACGTAGCCTGAAGAGAAGAGTAGAAGACTGAGAGGGGATATGATAACCATCTTCAAGTACTTGAAGGGCTGTTATAAAGAGGAGGGTGCCGAGTTGTTTGCTGTTGCCCCAGAAGGTTGGACCAGAACCAACGGGTTGAAATTAAATCAAAAGAGTTTCCGTCTAGACATTAGGAAGAATTTTCTAACAGTTAGAGCGGTTCCTCAGTGGAACAGGCTTCCTCGGGAGGTGGTGGTTTTTAACCTTCCCTGGAGGTTTTTAAGCAGAGGCTAGATGGCCATCGGTCAGCAATGCTGATTCAATGACCATAGGCAGATCATGAGAGGGAGGGCATCTTGGCCATCTTATGGGCATGGAGTAGGGGTCACTGGGTGTGTGTGTGGGGGGGAGGTAGTTGTGAATTTCCTGCATTGTGCAGGGGGTTGGACTAGATGACCCTGGTAGTCCCTTCCAACTCTATGATGCTATGATTCTAATGCATAACACCACTCAGCCACCGTTTCCCACAACCTCAAAGGTGGGCTATAAAGGAAGTCAGTACATTAACTACAGTTGGCCATGATATACACCTGAATAAATGGGAAAAACTCTGGTCGCGAGATATGAAACTCATACTCTCTCAACAACTAAGAGAAAATATCTATAAAATGATGTATAGGTGGTATTTAACACCTAAAAAACTGGCAAGGGCCTATAAATCGATGTCCCCTAAATGTTGGAAGTGTAATGATGAAATTGGTTCATTTCATCATATGTGGTGGACTTGTGACAAAGCAAAAACTTTTTGGGATATGATATATAATGAAAAAAGATTTATTATACAAGACAATGTACCTAAAACACCAGAAATGATGTTACTTAGTATGATACCAAATTCTGTTTTGACTCAGAGATCCTTCTTGATACATGCCACCACGGCTGCAAGACTAGTATATGCAGCTAAATGGAAGTCAATGGACACTCCAGACAAAAGAGACTGGATACGAAAAATGTTGGAACTGGGGGAGATGGCAAAACTCACGGCATTAATAAAACAAAAAGATAATGTACAATTTATGGGGGAATGGGAGGCATGGAAGATTTACTGTGAAAATGAATGGCAATTGGCAAAAATTGAAGGTTATTCTTTGCTCTAATCCATTTTTTTCTTATTATCATTCACCACTTACTATGGTGGATTCGAATTAACATATATTTATGTTTTAAGTGATACTATCTGGAATTTATATATTAATGGATATAGTACTACTAGGATTAGACATGTGTTATACAAAGTATACAAATATATTAAAAAGATGGAGGGAGATGAAGGGGAAGTCTTTATTATTTAGTTTTATCACATATATATCTTTCTTTTCAACAATTATGTACTGTATTTTACTTTCTTTTTATTGATGATACTTATTAATTGTTGAAATGTTTATTCACAAATAATGGAAAAAATATTTTAAAAAAATGCATTAACTACAGTCACACCTTCCCCAAGTAAGAGGCGCTCCCCACATTTCAAAGGCAACCCCCTTCCCCCCCTCCATCCTTTACCATCTCGAAGGAAGGTGTCCGCAAAGCAGAGGCAGCGGACGACCCCCGAGAGAGAGTCGTCAGCCGACCGGGGCTCGATCCGCCGCTGCACAGGGGTCATCTCCACCTCGTGGGGGCCGGCCTGCTCAGCAAGCTGGGCGTTGGCCTCCTGAACCTGGTGGGAGGGAAGGACAGGTGGATTGAGGGTCAGGACACTGCCGCGACCCACCCCAAACACAACAACTTGCTGAGAGGGAGGATTTCCTCTACCTGCTTCCAGATCATACTTAACCAGGGCTCCGTTCATCTCTCCCATCCTCAAAACCCATAGCTCTGTGACCACGTCTTTGGCAGAAGCATTAGACCACGTCAGTCCCTTTGGGCCCACCCCCCTGAAGGACCGCTTCTACCCTTGACTGCCTGTCCTGCCAGCTAAGATCCTCTTCACAAGCTCTCTGTGCCTCTGCTGCCGAGATGAAGCAGGCATGAAATAGAAAGTAGCACCTATAATGCATGTGTATATAATCATAGACAGCAATCATTTTATACAGTATATAGGTTGCTAATATAAATCCAATTTTTACTAGTATACATCGTTCAAAAATACTGTTGATTGTCGTAGTTCAACAATTTTTATTAGGGTAGATCAGTAGTTCCCAAAGTGGGTGGTATCACCCCCTGGGGGGCGGTGGGATTACCTAGGGGGGCACTAAGAGGAAAGGGGGCAGCAGGGGGGGTGCTAGAGGTGGGCCCCTTCAACTGTGTTGTTCATTAATTTACAATAGATTAAGCTGGCAAATTTGGTGCAAACTATCAGAATTTTTTTCCAGACTTTGAAGAACTGGTACCACTGGGTCAAGTTCATCTGTTATGTTGAATAAATTTCAACTAAAAAGTTTTAATTTGATTTTGAATAGATGTGCAATGAATTGTTACTGTTTTGAAATTTTATTGTTATTATCTTCTTTAGCGAGTCATGCAAACCCATATTTTGAATAATGCTTTTTATAGGGTAGGGAAGGGGGTGCCGGGGTTGAGTTTGTGGAACCGAGGGGGTGGTGGCCCAGAAAGTTTGGGAACCACTGGGGTAGATGGTATTTACAAGTACAACCCGGGAACCTGTCTTCTGAACTTCACCTGAAGAATTAACTTCCCAATTACTTTAGTGAACAAGATTTTAATTTATAGAGAAATGTTCAACAGTTAGAATATATTTCTTGTTGTACCTGTGCAATATGGTACTTTATTCTGTAGTCTTTGATACTTTATTCTGTAGATGAATTAACTAGCTGATAATATTTCAACTTGTAATGTTAAGAAAACAAAGAAGTTGTATTGGTTCTTGTAGGTTATCCAGGCTGTGTGACCGTGGTCTTGGTATTTTCTTTCCTGACGTTTCGCCAGCAGCTGTGGCAGGCATCTTCAGAGGAGTAACACTGAAGGACAGTGTCTCTCAGTGTCAAGTGTGTAGGAAGAGTAATATATAGTCAGAAAGGGGTTGGGTTTGAGCTGAATCATTGTCCTGCAAAAAGTATCAAAGGTAATGTGCTAATCATTGTCCTGTAAGTATCAAGATAATGTGCTAATGAGGGTGTGGTATGTTAATATGGAACCATTGTATCCTGAAGTGATCTGTTAATGTGTGAAATCCAAAGCTAATCTGCATGGCTATTGTGGACTGTAGTCTTTGTATAATTGAGTTTAAGAAACACAGTTTGTACATTCACAAACTATGTTGAACGTTGAAAATTGTGAAACTATGACAATCAACAGTATTTTTGAACAATGTATACTAGTAAAAATTGGATTTATATTAGAAACCTATATACTGTATAATGTTATTGCTATCTATTATTATACACACATACATTATAGGTACTACTTTCTATTTAATACCTTTAGTATACTTGGGTACCTATACTTGTGAGATGAAGCAGGTGGCAACCTAGCCACAGGGCCTTTTTGGTGGTGGCGCCTCACCTTTGGAAAGCCCCCCTCGAGGCTTGCTTGGTGCCTCCCTTGACAAAACCTTGTCCTTTACCCAAGTTTTTAATCAAGAGGACCCATCTGGTTTTTTTAGCTGTTTCCAAAATCTCCAAGCTATGGGGCTTTTCCCCCAAGCATTAATTCTCTCCAATCCTCTACCTCCAACTTTGTTCAGGCCACTTTGGGAGTCAAGGACTTGAACCCAGAGCCCCCCAGTCCAAACCCTTGGCAGCCAGCCACGCCGGGTCGTACAACTCTGCCTACCTTGCTGGAAGGACTGCTGGCGTTAACCCTCTTCTTCCCAGACACCCTGCTCTTGCGGATTCGGCGGAAGGACTGCCGCAGGGACTTCTTCAGTGACTTCACCCGGGAGAGCGGCCCTTCCATGGCGAGGGAGTCGTTGGGATGTAACGTGCATCTACACACACAAAAATTCACAATAATAAAACCACCCCGCTCATCTTGTCAGGATCTTGTCACTGATCGAACCAGGAATCTTTGGATCTGCGCTCCGCAGCCTTTTGCGGTGAACCATCGATAGCAAGATGGATACGTTCCCGGTACTATGTACATCCTCTCGCTGAGGGAAAAACACCCAACCTGGGAGGATAATAAAAGCTTACGGACAGGCTTGAACTTGCCCTGCCCCACTGTCCCTAGGTTATGCCCATCTCATGTCTGCCAGGCCCCCTACTTGATCTGCACTCGTCTTACACCTCCCAGTCCCCCCTACTTGGTCCACACTCGTCTTACACCTCCCAGTCCCCCCTACTTGGTCCACACTCGTCTTACACCTCCCAGTCCCCCCTAACTGGTCTGCACTCATCTTATACCTTGCAGTCCCCCCATCCCTCTCACGCTTGTCTTATGCCCATTTCATGCCTGCCAGTCCCCCTTACTTGATCCGCACTCGTCTTATACCTCCCAGTCCCCCCTAACTGGCCCACACTCATCTTACACCTCCCAGTCCCCCCTCCCCCACCCATGCTCGTCTCATGCCCATCTCATGCCTCCCAGTCCTCCTACTTGATCGGCACTGGTTTTATGCCTCCCAGCCCGCCCCACAACTGGCCCGCACTCGTCTTACCCTTCGCAGCCCCCCTCCCCCACTCATGCCCATCTTATGCCTGCCAGTTCCCCCTACTCGGTCCGCACACGTCTTACATCTCCCAGTCCCCCCGATCTGGCCCACACTCGTCTTAGGCTTCCCAGTCCCCCTACCTAGCCCACGCTCATCTCCTCCCTCGCAGTCCCCCTTACCTGGCCAGCACAGAGTTCCGCCGGTAGTAATCGTACAGCCCAAAGCCGTGACTGGTCCCAAAAGCCACCAGGTTCCATTCAGAGTGCAGCGTGACAGCGGTGACGGCTGCGGGGGGCATGCACTGCACGAGGGCCATGGGCTGGAAGCCCTGGGCAAAGGAGAGGGACCCATTCTTGGGCGTGAGTCGGTCGTGCCCCTTCCAGGTGAAGCCCTCGCGGTCCTGGAGGAGGTCCACCACGGCAACGTAGATCAGATGCTCGGACTTCTCATCGTTCAGTTCCATGACCAGCACCTGCCGCGAGGAGGAAAGGGAGAGCCGGGCCTCAGGATCGGGACCACCAAGATACCTGCTTCGCCCCGGAAGAGAGCAGGTGATATTGTTCGGACAGAGCATTGACAGAAGGATGCTCTTCAGGAAAGCCACGGCCGGTTTTCTCAACAAAATGTGTTTATTTATTGAAATATTTGTATCCTTCCCTATATTTGCGGACTCAAGGCGGCTAATGACATTGCAAAAACCGCAAAATGCATTGCAAAAAAACAAGGTACAAAGCATAATTTACCTATGCTACAATTTTTTAGAAAAAGAAACACTAAAAGCATTTTGGCCATAGAAACACTAAAACAAGATCCTCAATCATCATTAACACCTTTTGAGAACCGGCTTGGTAAAGTTTCCGCCTTTTAAAAAAATGTCTTTCTTTCAAAAAGCAAAAACAAACAAACAATTCTGAAACCTACTTTGTAATTTCCTTGGGGCAGGGACCTGCTTTTCCTCCCCTCGCCTTGCAAGCAACACAAACAACTGATGGGGCTCATTAAAATTAATAACCTGCACCGAGCCCTCGGGAGAGGGTGGAAAGCAAGCTTCAATCAAAAGCGAGTGGGAAGTAAATTAATCCCGCTTCCCCGCTGCTGACAGTACCTGCCCAGCTGTGCCAGCCACCACCATCTTTGCCGTGTATTTGCAGAGAACGATCTTCTGGATTCCCAGCCGGGGGTCGTCGCTATAGGGGTCGAAGCAACCAACCTGGACGGAGCAGAGGGGTTTGGGGAGGGGAGAAGGGTGGAGACAGAGGCAGCATTTTAGAGGGGTGGGGATGACTGGGAAGCGCCCCCGCTGCGTCCCACTCAAGGATACCCTGAAAGAAAGATGTTGTTTTGAAGCCAACCCACCCACTTGCATAGGGCTGTCAGGTCTCCAGCTATAGCGAGAGGCCCCCTACTGGCAGCCCGTCAGTTAGTACAGCACTCAGGGGTAGGGAAATACTCGTCAGCCAGACAGCATGATGTCACTTCCTGTGTGGCCCCCAAAATGACGGCGTTGCGGGGTGACAATCTAGGATTCAACTGAATTGAATCAGACTGTGTTACTCCCAACGCGATGAGGAAACTTCTCGGGTCACACCGGAAGGAAAAAAGTTGTCAGCAAGATGGCATGATGTCACTTCCTGTGTGCCCCCTGAAATGACGGCGTTGCGGGGCAATGCTCTAGGATTCAACTGAATTGAATCAGACTGTGTTGCTCCCAATGTGACGATGGAACTTCTGGGGTCACGTCGGAAGGAAAACAGACGTCAGCCAGACAGCATGATGTCACTTCCTGTGTGGCTTCTGAAGTGACGGCGTTGCGGGCTGACACTCTAGGATTCAACTGAATTGAATCAGACTGTGTTACTCCCAACGCGATGATGAAACTTCTGGGGTCACACCGGAAGGAAAAAAGTTGTCAGCCAGATGGCATGATGTCACTTCCTGTGTGGCCCCCGAAATGACGGCGTTGCGGGGCAATGTTCTAGGATTCAACTGAATTGAATCAGACTGTGTTGGTCCCAATGTGATGATGGAACTTCTGGAGTCACGTCGGAAGGAAAACAGACGTCAGCCAGACGGCATGATGTCACTTCCTGTGTGGCTTCTGAAGTGACGGCGTTGCGGGCTGACGCTCTAGGATTCAACTGAATTGAATCTGACTGTGTTGCTCCCAATGCAATGGAATGTCTGGGGTCACCCAGGAAGGAAAATAATCGTCAGCCAGATGGCATGATGTCACTTCCTGTGTGTTCTCCAAAGTGACGACACTGTGGGCTGACGCTCTAGGATTCAACTGAATTGAATCCAACTGTGTTGCTCCCAATGCGATGATGGAATGTCTGGGGTTACGCCGGAAGCAACGTCATGCCATTGGAGAAATGACAATTTGAATTTCCCCGCACTACCCTGAGTCTCCCGCCAGCTGCTGGCACTTGGCTGGCTACCCTACTCTTGCGGTGTCACCAAGATACCTACAACCTCATCTCCAGATCAGTCCTGGGCTTTGGTTTTCCCGTTTTTAAAGAAATTAAGACAAGGAATGAATGGATGAGCGCATGCACGCTCGCACACTTTATAAGCTCGCCACACTGCGCCTCGTCCCATCAAGCTAGAGGATCCAAATACTGGTTTCCTGTTCCAAATCGGCACAGACTCCTTTTCTCCACATGGTGGCCCACTGAGAAACACACACTGAAAGATTAGGGAGAGACTCTTAGACCTCCAAGCTCATATAGATCATCACCCTTCTAAACGGAGATGGGGAACTAGATCAGAAACGAACAAGTGAAGGAGAGGGGCCATATGAGTTCCCACCAATGGAAAAGGTCATACCCACGGAACCGTGTTGTCAAATGGTAAAAAGCGATCCCACCACGAGACGCTCCCTTTGCCCCAGCTCTGGCCTTCCACACCCCAAGAATCACCCCCTTCCAGATAAAGAGGCATCAAAGCCTGGTACCTTCCGGAACGGGGGCCATTCTTCGTCGCCAGACTGGTTCAAGCTGTCGTTGTGCTCACAGTCGGTTTGGAAGATGTGGGCTGTGCCCAGCTTGTACAGGGGCTTGAGGGAGACTCCCGAGGCATCCCAGAAACGGACCGTCCCGTCCTCGTGGCTGCAACGAGAAGAACAAGCCGTCAAGTCAACATGAAGGGGTCACTGTGATAACCTATAAAAATATGACCGAGAATCAGAACTCAAGATGGAGCTGTGCAAACGAAGAAATGGGGCTATGCAAATGAGCAGGCTCTAGTATGCATTAATGCATTAATGCATACTGGAAGAAAGTGATCCAAATTATATCTAATAGTCTCGAAATAAATATTCCACCAAATCCTGAAACCATTTTACTGAATTATATGCCAGATATACAGAAAGATCTTCGAGACATATTCCTTAATATGATAACGTCAGCTGGAATTAACCTTGCAAGATACTGAAAAGGAAACCAATTCCCAGATCTAAATAAGTGGATAGATACGGTTAAACAAACTTATGTATTAATTAAGCTGACTTATTATGAAAACGATAAAGACATGGAAGATCTAGATGCTGTTTGGATCCCAATAAACTCTAGAATGGAAAAAAACTTTCAAAATCTAGAACATGGAGAGGAAGACGAGTAAGGTTTTTGCTGACTTCAATATGCATAGCTGAGGTCGTTCTCTTTTACTATTATTACTTTTATCTGGTATGGTATGTAATTTCGATTGATTTTTTTTTGTTTCTTCTTCTTTCCCCCAATTTTGTTAATTTTATGTACATAATAAAGTTTTTATTATTAAAAAAAGCAAATGAGCAGGCCCAGTTTATTTATTTGTTTGTTCATTCATTCATTCATTCATTTATTAAACTTATACCCCACTCTCTATCCAGCCAAAGCCAGGCTCAGAGTAGCTAACATCCATTAAAATGTCATATGATAGTCAACACAACATAATATACAAAATTAATTTCATTTTTTTTAAAAATGCCGGGCCCTGCCAGAGACCAGGAACTAACGGCCTTCCTTCGGTGGTGCCCCCAAAGGGACCCTGCTGAGCTTGGGGGTGTTATGGAGGGTTTGTTCCCCTCCCCGCCCCTTGTCCGGTGGAGGCTCCTAAGAAAGGACTCCCGCAGAAAAACATTCACTGAACTTCCAATGGCGTCCACGCAAGCATCTCCCCGGGAAGGATTTGGCCGGCTACTTCTGCCGTTCTCCCCCTCCCCACCCCTCCGGCCTGAACATCTGCTGTCCCCGGCTGCGCTCTCCAAGGGGGCTGAGAGCCAAATTAAACCCATAAAGCGCTTGGCTCTGAGCGGTTCAGACATTGCCAAGAGTGAAAACAATAGAAGGAAAAAACGGGGGGGGGGGGAAGAGGCAGGGGGAAACGGGGGATTACGGTTGCGGTTGTCTCGTCGCTTAAATCAGATCAATCGATCAAAAACACAGACGAGCCAAACATACTCTTCCAATTCACAAGGCAGATTTTTTAAAGGATTTTTAAAAGAAAAAAGTATTCATAATTTTTAAAAGTGGCAGCTTCATAGAGGCGTTCTCTCCGACACTACGAAGAAGAATGGAAACCCTCTTCCAGGATGATGGATGGGGTGGCTACAGGGCTGAAAAATTAAGATGTTTCCGTTCTCTCATGTGTTTGTTAATGTAAGCTGGATTTCTAAACTGAAAAGCCCCAAAAGCTTGCCCCTATTCTGGCAAACAAGTTGCTCCATCCTTAACCATTTTGCGATCCCCTCTCCATCATTTTAGGATCCCCTTTCCATCATTTTTCCGGCCCAACAATGTTTTCATACTCCACACATGAACACATGAAGCTGACTTCTAATGAATTAGAACCTTGGTCCATCAAAGCCAGTATTGTCTACTCTGACCGGCAGCGGCTCTCCAGGGTCTCAGGCAGAGGTCTTTCACATCACCTACTTGCCTAGTCCATTTAACTGGAGATGCCGGGGATTGACCCTGGGACCTTCTACATGCCAAGCAGATGCTCTGCCACTGAGCCACAGCCCCTCCCGAAAAGACCCTTGGTCCATCAAAGCCAGTATTGTCTACTCTGACTGG
The DNA here is from genome assembly GCF_029931775.1 of Euleptes europaea. Taxonomy (NCBI): domain Eukaryota; kingdom Metazoa; phylum Chordata; class Lepidosauria; order Squamata; family Sphaerodactylidae; genus Euleptes; species Euleptes europaea. Next base: position 15,649,090 of record NC_079332.1, read on the forward strand.
CAGCGGCTCTCCAGGTTCTCATGCAGGGGTCTTTCACATCACCAACTGGCCTAGTCTCTTTAACTGGAGATGCCGGGGATTGAACCTGGGACCTTCTGAATGCCAAGCAGATGCTCTGCCACTGAGCCACAGCCCCTCCCGAAAAGACCCTTGGTCCATCAAAGCCAGTATTGTCTACTCTGACCGGCAGCGGCTCTCCAGGGTCTCAGGCAGAGGTCTTTCACATCACCTACTTGCCTAGTCCCTTTAACTGGAGATGCCGGGGATTGACCCTGGGACCTTCTACATGCCAAGCAGATGCTCTGCCACTGAGCCACAGCCCCTCCCGAAAAGACCCTTGGTCCATCAAAGCCAGTATTGCCTACTCTGACTGGCAGCGGCTCTCCAGGTTCTCATGCAGGGGTCTTTCACATCACCAACTGGCCTAGTCTCTTTAACTGGAGATGCCGGGGATTGAACCTGGGACCTTCTGAATGCCAAGCAGATGCTCTACCACTGAGCCACAGCCCCTCCCCTACTTTTTTCCTGAATGGGGATTCAAAGTACCTCACCCTTATTCTCCTCTCATCCATTTTATCCTCACGATCACCCTGTGACGTAGGTTAGGCTGAGAGTGCATGACTGTCCCGAGGTCACCCAACGAGCTTCCATGGCAGTGGAGATTTGAACCTGGGTCTCCCCGAACCTAGCCCCACAACACTACACTGGTGACACCTTTTATATCACCTGCAGAATACACTTTCTATGCCAACTTCTTTCCTCCCCCCCAACGCCATACGCAATGGTTACATCTCACGCACTACATTCGAACTCGCCTCACACACAAACCCCAAGACAGTCTAGAACAGAAATTGCCCATAACTCACCCAGTCAAGAGAAGCCCCCTCTGTGTGGGTTCCTGTGCCAGATTTCTTCCTCCAGTGATGGGCCAATTCTGTTAAAGGAGGGAAAAAAACCTTCAAAGAAATATATTTTTAGCCATGAAACATTATACGAAAGTTCATTTGGGGCCAACCTAGATCAAGGAAGCATTTTGGGTGGCCTAAATTCGAACACACCTCAAACCTAACTGCCCTATAAACACAGCTTTCATTTCCCCTCCACCCTCCAAGATAATCGCTTAGGCTTGGCTTATCTACTTATTTATCACATTTTTATTCCACCCTTCCTTCTGAGGAGCTCGGGGTGGAGTACACGGTTCTCCCTTCCGCCTTGCGTCCTCACAACAACCTTGTGAGGTTGGCAAGGCTGAGAGGGAAGGGGAGAAACCGAAGGTGACTCAGGCAGCTTCACGGCCCAATGGGGACTTGAAAGTGGGCTTCGGGGGTCCTGTTTATACCACTCCTCTCCCCGCGAGGGAATCCAACAAAACTAAGGGGCAGTAGATTCCGGACGGACTTCTATAAGCAACAAAGGATTAAAATGTAGAATTCGCGTCCAGAGGATGTTAAGATGGCCCTAGGCATAAATTATTTGCATAAATATACAGCTGTTGCAGGGAACTCCGTTCCGACTCGTTAAAAGATCTCTCATAGTTCGCTGCTAAGTCACATTTCCACTCGCAGTGTATCCTTCCCTGTGGTGGAAGTGATCCTCCACTGCACAATGGGTTCCTCTCACCCTAGACGCTTTCGCTCATGCAAGATCGGCACTCTTCAATGAGCCTCAGAAGAGAGTGAGAACCACTTCTGCAACGGTTAAGCAGGGAGCCGAGTGAAGCAGGGCTTGGGCACCAAAAGCCAGTGCGACTTCCTGGGTACAACCCCCAAGAGATACCCAAACCGAGATACCCCCCCAACCACGTTCGATGGGTCAATATGGCTCTCCCAGTCACACTCATGCACCGACTCACCCCAGAGGACAAGCGGGGGCTCTGCTGTTCTCCTGCGCTGATAATCCTCTCCCACAGCTTGAGGGGTACGTTGGAGATGTGGTACGAGCAGGTGATGGCGGAGGAATGGAGCGGGGCCAGATAGGGGGCAGGGATCGTGGGCCAGCCAGGCGTCTGCAGGTCAATCACAACCAACTCCTCCTCCACCAGAGCTACCAAGGCGGTCGGGTTGTCGAACTCTTGAAAAAAAGAGAGGAGAGAAGATACTTTACGAGAACTGCCTTGCACCGAGGACAACATTTAATCATGAGCAGCAGGGGACCCCCTAAGGAAGAGAGCCAGATGTTGGGAGGTAATTAGACAAGGGAGGCTTGGGTTTTTTTTAAATAGCAAAGTGCATACCCTCCTCTACCTCTGTGTCGTATACCGTGAAGAAGTCAATCACGCGCGAAGTGAAGTCCAAGGTGACCAACGTCTGTCCTTGCAGGATGGTCACGCAGTGCCGGTCCCCGTAACTGGCCCGGGGCATCCCACCACTGAAAATGATGAAGTGACCCCTACAGGAAGGGAAGAGTCAACCGTTCAGGAGGCAGACCCCCATGGATCCTGGTCTGAAGCATGCTGAAAGTTGGGGGTGGTCTTAATGAGGGGTGTGTGTCCAACGATCAGATAACAAGGCTGACTCAGTACCCCCTTTCCATAAGTAAACAGAAGCAACACACCATTAACCTACAAGACTGCAAGATTCATACTCTCTCTGGGCTGTATTATCATACCCAACACTTACGTTTGTGACCATTTTCGGGGGGAATTGTGAGCTCCAGGCTCACAGGAATGCTATGCTACATTATAAACTCTCCTTGCAGACAGAAGGCCAGCACGGCAAGCTCAAGGTAGGAATCGCACCTCCCTTCTTCCTGAACTAGTTTTCTACTGGCACGGAAGGGTTTGATCACACAGAGAGCTTGATTCACACCAGGAATCGCCACTGGCGGTCACAGGCGACACCACCGATGCCACCACATTCTCTGACAGGCACAGACCAATCTAGTCCCAAGGCAGTACATACCCTGACTCGCACGTCTGCCATGTAATTTTGTTGATAGCTTTGCACGGGAAGGGACCTGAAAGGGAAGAGAAGGGGTTTGGAGACCGCACTTCATACACTTCATAAACGAGGGGACAAAATATTTATTTCTGCTCTCCCCCCATGTGCCATAAGCACCCCCCTCAGACCAGAGCTGAGGAATTTATGACTAACGTTTAGCCGTCAATGAGAACAATTCATGAACCCAGTTTAGCAAATCCCTTCCATTCAAAAAAGATTTTAAAATTGCTAGTCCTCATAGGTGCAGAGGTTTTTAGAACGGTAGGCTCGCTTTCTATAAGCAAGGACTTTTGTGGAGTGTCCATGCATGCACAAATATATGCACTCCTCTGCAGCCAGAAGTGTTGCAGAAAAAGCTTTATCGCTCAGTTCTGCCAACTGTACCAACTGGCACCCAAAACCACTGTCAGCAGTAAATGAATATTTTGCGCCTTTCCAGAAAAGGCAGATGAAAATAATCATACCCTCGGTCGCAGCCAAAAAGCCTGACTTTTGAGTCCCTGAAGAACAACCAACTTTCTCGTTTTCGATAATTTTTATTTTAAACTTATATTCAACATACATATAAAACAAAACTTGCATCTTAACATACAGCCTAACTACATAACATCCAACATAACACAACATAGCAAATGTGCCTTACTTTCTCTGAAACTGACCAACTATTCCACCAATTCTTACTACTACCTTCCTTTCCATATCGTGTTTTTCTCCTTATGTACTATTATGTATCGTTTAAGACTAACCATTGAATATATGTTAAATTCTACTTCTGTGATAATAATAAAACTTCTGCGTATACTTTAATTTCTTCTATGGGGGTCTTGAATATCTATATTAAAACTATCCATATTACTTCTCCCAGCTATCACACCTATTTTTTCTCTTCTACTATTTATTATTTGACATAATTATATATATATTTATTCTATGCGCCTCTTATCGTAGAACTACCAACTTTCTTAGCCTCTGGAGCAGGGTAAACCTTAGCCCTGTTTGCACGGCCTTGGCCAGGGATGGCGGGCAAGAAATCAGAATAAATAAATAAAACGTTACAGTGAATGGAGCAACATCAATTTACAAATGAAACTGGAGATCGGTACCCAGATAATTGTGAGATTTAAACTGCAAGTTTTGCCATATTTGCGTTGAACCCTACTCCTTGAGTGTACACTGTACATGGATTGTACAAGAGTTTCACATAACTTGTGAACAGCGCTCTTGTGTCCAATCCCACAGGACTGCGTTTTTTCTAGAAAGCCATTTAACCGTGGGACACAACATTCAGAAATTCAGCCTGGAGCACAATTCTTCTTCTTTTTTTTAAAAAAAGAGAGAGCATTAAATTGGGTTTTCCAAGCAATTACCAGAGACGACTTCCAGCCAATAAATTATCCTCGCGGACCGCCTGGCAGATGGTACGGAAGCAGCTCAGCTTTGATGCCCTGCCCGCCCCCGTCAGTCCCCCCCCCCAAACAGAATTACGACACCTCCCCACAAATCAGCACAACTGAGAGTAAAAAATGAGCAAAAAATAGAGCGGGCGCCAAGTCTGCATGCAGAGGTCGTAGGGGACACCCGTGGCCACTGAACCCACCGTAAGGGATAGTAGAGGTGACCGGCTGGATGGTCTTAGGCGAGCCCTCCGTCACAGACCAGACCGCATAGCCCCCGTCGCTGTGAGAGCTCACGACAGTCCTGCCGCTCCGCTCCCAGCTGACACTTTCCAGTTGCTGGAAGAAACAAACGCCAGGCTGTGAACTCAAGAGCATTTGGGGAGACAGGAAGAAGAGAGTGGACGGGCTTGCAAAGCCACTCTTCGCAAACCCAGAAGAAATAACTTTGCATGAGTTTTTGGGGAAGGGGCAGGGAATCTTGAATTTGCACGAAACAAAATGCTGGAATCTTAAAACAGACGGCACCGGGGGGGATGCATCCAACGAGTTCCAGGAGCAGAGCTCAAAAGAAAGCACACAGGCCCCGCTATAACTTCTCACCACATTAATTTTTTTGAAGCACCCTGAAAATCTACAACTCTGGTCAAAGCAGTGGGGCAAAGGTGGGAAGGGGAACGTAGCAACGCCCCGTTTCAAGCTACCTTCACATTTCTGAAAAGGAAACACGGTCTCCAGTCGAATCTGTGCCAATGAGGGAGCCCCATAGTTCTCAGGGTCCACATTTGGTTCTGAAACCCAACAGGAGGCGTATTTCACTACACTACCATGGACAAGCAGTAGCCAGTTATCTGATGGCAACTTGGCGAGAGGAGACAACTGAGAGGTGATATGATAACCATCTTCGAGTACTTGAAGGGTGGCACGGAGTTAGTTTTCTGTTACCCCAGAAGGTAAGATTAAAACCAATGGGTTGAAATTAAAACCAACCGGTTGAAATTAAATTAAAAGAGTTTGCGTCGCTGGAGGTAAGACCCAGAAGCCACTGCGGATAGCTCTAGGAATGAAATGACAGCAAAATGACAGCAAAACCATAGAGTTGTCAGCGATTCCTACAACTACCCACCGTTGCTTCTGGGTTTCCCCTGGGAATAACGTCGCCAAGTCCATGACTCCACCAGGTTTTGTCTATTTCCCCATAATGGGAACCTGACAAGCGGAAGGGCATTCCTAAACCCAGCTATACAGAAGTGGTCACACGTTGGTACTCGACGGAAGCCAGACATAATAGAAACGGGATAAAGGCCCAAGTGACCAGCTCGTAGGGAATCCTTAGAAAGCCTCTCTTTCCCCCAGAAGCCCTTCCCATCTATTTTAATCTTTTGACCCTTCCTAACCAAAGGCGTGCTTTTACTTTGGTGAGATCGAATGCATTCCCTACACAAGTACTGAATGGGCTTTTTTAAAAATTCTGTATGACTGTGGAGACAGGGTAGTTGAAACTTTAGATCACCTGATCCTCTTTTGTAAGAAGTGGGAAGCAGAGAGAACACGGTGGATTTTGCCTATTTTAGTAAAGTACGGTCTCCCCTTAAAACCTTCGATTATACCGTTCCTTTTATCAGATCTAGACTCAGATACTGAGAAAGCACATCAGATAGCGAAATACCAAGCATATATAATGGCCCTAAAGCTATCGAATAATGCAGGTTTACCCTGTACCACAAATGGATAAAGTCTTTTATTAATTGCGTTTATTCTAAAATTGTAAAATTGCTTATTTCTTTGTTTCTCTATACTATGAAGGCGTAAGACTTTGTCAATGAGCAATAAAGATTTTGGATTTCTAGAAAGCCTCTCAGGTCGGCCACGTACGTACCTGGTTACCCAGGAAGAGGTGCTCCACTTCTCTGATGCTTTTATTCCACAGCACCATCAGTCCCCTGCTGAAGCCAATCAGTATTTTAGCGGGGTCTTGCGGGTGTTCCTGCAGCGACTCCACGGGGCCCAGCGCCTTCCCACATTTGTAGTCTTCTGGGACACTGGAATGGAGACACAAGGCGTCCAATGGTGCGCCTTACCAGGCGGTGACCACCCTCAATACACAAGGGACGTGACCAGAGTTGGGCTGATCTTCACCTGGAGCCAAATCTGGCCCTCAAGTCGCTTAGCAATTTGACCAGAGTAGCTTAGCAATTTGATCGGTTAGTAGGTGATGTGAAAGACATCCGGTGGGGCTCTCTGATGTCCTTAAAATGCAGAAACAAGAAGTGCCTTATACTGATCCAGACCATCAGTTCATCAAGGTCAGTGTTGTCCACTCGGACTGGTAGCAGGTCTCCAGGGTCTCAAGATCGAGTCTTTCACATCACCTGCTACCTGATCCTTTTAACTGGAGATGCCAGGATGGAACCTGGGACTTTCTGCATGCCAGGCAGATGCATGCATTTAGCCACAACTTCTCTCTAAATGAAGCCACCTTATACTGAAACACAACCTTGGTCCATCAAGGTCAGTATTGTCTAGTCAGACTGGCGTTAGCTCTCCAGGGTCTCAGGCCGAGGTCTTTCCCATCACCTATGATTTGATCCTTAACTGTAGATGCTGTTGGGGATTGAACCTGGGACCTTCTGTACGCCAAGCAGATATTCTACCACTGAGCCACGTGGCCTCGACCCTCATCCCAGAGACCCCCAAACTCACCTCTGCAGGATCTCATCTTGGTACAGAGATTTGTCCTCCAGGAGCGTCAAACCCGGGAGCTCCAGGAAGTAGACGCCACCCCCTTCCGTCCCGAGGCACGCAACGTCGCAGGTAGACGTCAGCAGGATCACCGTTACCCGGGTGATGCTGGGAGGAGAGCTACCAAGACAAGAAGAAGAATCCACAAGTTAAGAGCCCGCACCGTCTTGCACATTCGGCCGGTGGTTTTCAAAAAAATCCATTGAGGGAATCATTTTACATTTGCCTCCCAATGAGGCACCATGAAGGATGCCTGTTCGTGCGCTTCACTGGCATCCCACAGGGACGGGTCATGCCCAAGAAAAGCCCCAACGGTTGGGCGCCGCAGAAGGAACATGGTCTTTCAGAGAAGCTTCCCCAAAATTACTGGTCAAGGAACCCCAACTGAACACCCAAGGAACCCACCAGGTTTCTCAGATGGCCTTTTGAAAACCACCGTACCGGATCGCGCACCTGACCGGAGCTTTTATGCACACGCAAAGCTGCGGGCCTGAAGAAGAAAGCCTGAGCAGCTCTAAGGAAACAGCTCTGCCTCCTTCTCAGAAGGTTCCCGGGCCAGCATCTTGTTCCAGCAAACCACCTCAAGGGATAAGGACTCAACAAAAAAAAAAAGGGTTTTCCAGGCAGGCTTATATTTTACGGAAGCCACAGCCATGATGGGATCCAGAATCCAAGATGGGTGATGCCCTGCCGTGGCCCTCATTTCCACACAGCTAGTCCCTTTCATACGGTCACAGAGTCTCTTCACAAGGTTTCTCCAGCAGTTCGGGTGCCGAAGGGCAGCCATATTTCTCCGAATTCCCTCACAACATTGTTTTCCACGGTTTCCTCCGGGCTCTCTCAAATTCACCTCTGGTCCCATTTGAGAGAGAAGGAGAAAATAAAAGGGCTGCAACAGCCAACCGAGAGATAAAAATAAGGCCACGGTTGGCTGGGGCAAATGAACGAAAAATATATTTTTAACTTGTTTCAACTAACTGTTAAGTAAACTATAGATTTTCATATAATAGAATATCAACATAAGTAGAATAATTGAATGACACCCTGTAATAATTTGTGTGTGTGTGTAGAAAATGTTTCTTTTTTCCTGTATACAACTGAGCTTATTTTTTAATACTGTATTGTTTTTATACTTATAACGTTTTATCCCTCCCACTTTTTTCCTGTACCCCTCCAATTATATAAATAAAATCTTATATATATATATATATATATATATATATATATATATATATATATATATATATATATATATATATATATATATATATATATATATATATATATATTTCATCACTCAGTGAAAACATTGAGGGGAATCGGCAACATCCTATACAAATAGAAGACCGAACTCTCATGATCACGTAATGATGGTTATCCGTTTTAACTAAATAACCATGGCTATTTAATTATGAAAACTCCTTCTTTCTCAGAAGAGTCGCAGGCCAGCGTCGTGGGCCAGCAAACCACCTGAAGGGCTGAAACCGTTCGCTATTGTGCCCCGCTTTCGGCGGTGTCACCTCAGGACTCGACAAAAGAAGGGTCTTCCCAGAGTTCACAGCAGCCGGGCTTATATTTAACAGAAGCCACAGCCGGGATGGCATTCACAATCCAAGATGGATGACGCCCCGCTAAGGCCCCTCACGGCTCGTCCCCTTCATATAGTCACTTCACAAGGAGGTTTTCCAGTCGTTCGGGGGCCGAACGGCAGCCGTATTTCTCCGAATTCCCTCACAACATCGTTTTCCACAGTTTCCTCCGGGTCCTTTCAAATTCACCTCTGGTCCAGTTTGAGAGATAAGGAGAAAACAAAAGGGCCGCACCGGTCGCCGAGAGATAAAAACAAGGCCAAGGTCGGCTGGAGCAAGTGCACGAAAGATATATTGTATTACTCAGCTAAAAGCTCAGGGGAATCTGTACTATAATATACAAATAGAATATAGACATCCCTTGTTTTACAGCCCTTCACTTTATTGCGCTTGACAGAGGTTGCATTTTTTTACAAAGCCGAGCAAGTCTATCGCCGCCATTTTTCCAACAGCACTTGCTCCCTCTGTGTCACATTTTAGCAATAATTTTATAAATAAGGTACGCACATTGTTTTTGTAGACATAATGTTATTGCCGCCATTTTTCCAACAGCACTTGCTCCCTCTGTGTCACATTTTGAGCAATAATTTTATAAATAAGGTATGCACATTGTTTTTGTAGACATAATGTTATTGCCGCCATTTTTCCAACAGCACTTGCTCCCTCTGTGTCACATTTTGAGCAATAAAGTATTTTATAAATAAGGTATGCACATTGTTTTGGCAGACATAATGTTATTGCACGCTTACGAGATTACAGTATAGCGTAAACCTAACTTTTATATGCACTGGGAAATTTTTTAAAAAATATTGTGTGACTCGCTTTATTGCAATATTTGAACCGAATATTGTAAACCGTGAGATCTCCAAAGTATGCCTGAACCGAACTCTCATTAATTATGCAACAATGGTTATTTAAGTTAAAATTATGCGCATGATTTTAAAACAACTTTCAGCGACATAATTTTAACTAAATAGCCATTGTCATATAATTATGAAAACACAGTATTCTGTTTGTATATTATATTACAGATTCTCCCTGAAGAAGCCGTCGGGAACTTTTAGATGAGTGATAAAATTTACTTTCCCTTTACTCGCACTGTCGGCCTCGACCTTTATTTTTACCTCCCGATTCAAGAGATCACAAAGGGACTGTGAGGAATCTACAGAAAGACAGCCATTGGAAAAGGCCATCGTGAGGAAGCTTGAGAGAGAAATAAAGCGGTGGCGTGGCGCCCGAACCACAGGAAAACCTCTCGGTGAAGAGACCCACGTTGTCGATAAAAGCAAAAAAAAAAACAGACTGAGGATAATTTTGCAAGATGGCCGCTCTGAGAAGACAACGGGGCCGAGGCCCTATGCCCCACTGTGCAAGACGGCTGCCGGCTGAGTTATGGCAACACGAACACCACACACGCACACTCCTCTGGGATGGGAGATGGAGGCACTCAAGGGCCCCAGTTTGGCCCACGAGCGGCCTGTTGCTGACCCCCCGGTGACCAACCTCTTGCGACCTCTTTAGCGAGGCAGTCTATTCAAATCAGAAGTTTCTTTCACCTCACCACACATGCAGGCGGGGAGCCCGGTCTGGGAACGTCCACCCGCACCGGAAACCGGCTACCGGGTTTTATAACTCGAGGGCATGGATTCGAACCCTACACAGCCAAGCCACGGTCTTCCGGGTTCACCCCTGGTCACTCTACCACACTGGTTCCCAACCAGGGGTCCGCGAGAACTAAATTAAGGTCCACGAAACAAAGTTATAAACCCATAATAAATTAATATTTTTAATTAAAACTTCTCTATTATAAAAATATATATATTCAAATATTATTCTAAGTTTAATGTTTAGCTAACAGTTATGATTAAAGTTTATTTTCAAATTCTTGGCATTTTTATTTTGAACCTTGGGGTCCCTGCACCGAACAAAGAAGTCCTAGTGGTCCCTGGTCAAAAAAAGGTTGGGAACCACTGCTCTACCACCTCCACACCCTGGCAGAAGAAACCAACCCAAGCAAGGGCAACGGGATGGAGAATTTTTAGCAGCGTCCCCCCACTACCCTGAGTTCACGAAGCAGGAAGGGCAGATGGCGGAGCCGGGGAGTCTAGAAAAGAAGAAGGGATTATCCAGACACCAAGTTCTTCCAAGGAGATCTCCACTCTCAGAAGACCTCACCCAAAGCCCTGAACTCCCTGGGCAAGCGCGGAAGAAAGAAGGCAAGCAGGCAATGAGTACTTAGCGCTGTCGAACCCTGGACGTCCTGGAAGGATGAAGCTGCGGGTCTCCTCCAAGTAGGAGTAGCCATCTTTCTGATAGATCTCCCACAAGTGAAGGGTGTTGTCATCCAGAAGGGAGAGTAGCCGGCCCTGGAAGAAAAGAGTTTATATCTCCAGGACAGGGGTCCCCCAACATGGCTGCCCAGGTGCCCCCCCAGCATTTTTAGGGAGTGGGCGGGGCCAGGAGGGAATCTGGCCCAGTGAGGTTTCTGATTGGCTGCTGGAGGTTTGATTGCCTGCGCCGATTTGGAGATTTGATTGCCTGTGCCGATTTTTAGAAACGCTGCTTCGGCAGCCGCTGCCACCACGGCACAAGGATCTTCACTGCGCGGCTGAAGGTAAGCCGCGGCAGCCATTTGGGGACGGGCTCCGCCTCCCGCGTCAGCCATTTTGGGGCTGCACCCGCCACACTGCGTCAGAATCCCAAAGGTGCCCACAGGCTCAAAAAGCTCCGGGACCCCTGCTTTCGGAGAAAGAGTCACTCCTTCTTCCTCCTCTCCTGCGGAGTAGAGATTGGAAAGGTTTCCCAAGCCCTAACCTTTCCTACATGGATGAAAAGACCATCAGTCACTGATAGGGTTGCCAACCTCCAGGTGCTAGCTGGCGCTCTCCTGCTATTACAACTGACCTCCAGCCAATAGAGATCAGTTCCCCTGGAGAAAATGGCCGCTTTGGCAATTGGACTCTATGGCATTGAAGTCCCTCCCCTCCCTCAAACCCCACCCCAAAAACCTCCCGCCGGTGGCGAAGAGGGACCTGGCAACCCTAATCATTGACTATATACCCCTCGACTGGACTGCTGGCCAGAACCCCACACAAGAGACACTCTCCATGCTGCAGGTGGCAGGATTCACTAAGCAGGTACATTTGGACCACGGGAGTTCACACAACCCCCATGTGGTAAGGAATGGATACATGGGACCCCAGGCTAGGAAGCTCCTGCTTCACCCCAAAAGCCACAAGGAAAGGCAAAAGAAACCCAAGACCTGGCCATCTTACCTGCCCAGGTAGGAAGTGAATCTGGGTGACCGTCGCCGTCTCCCTGTGCAAGCCAGTGAACTCAACACCGGGGGCCCCATATCTGAGGAAAGTGGGGAGTCAAGGAAAAGACTCAAAGGCGCTGGAGGGAGAAACCACAGCCAGGATTTTTATTTACCCTCGGTCTCTCCCCAACAGGGACCCAAAACGGCTTACCTCGTTCACTCCTTCTCCGTTTTATGTTCACAACAACCCCGGGAGGTAGGTTAGGCTGAAGCATGTCACCCACCCAGCGTGGCTGGGTGGAGATTTGAACCTGGGTCTCTAACGGCTACACCATGCCAGCTCTTTCACCCGCATGAAGAAGAAGAGTTGGCTTTTATATGCCGACTTTCTCTACCACTTAAGGAAGAATCAAACCGGCTTACACTCACCTTCCCTTCCCCTCCCCACACCCGACACCCTGTGAGGTAGGTGAGGCTGAGACAGCTCTAAGAGAGCTGTGACTAGCCCAAGGTCACCCAGCTGGCTTCATGTGGAGGAGTGGGGAATCAAACCCGGTTCGCCAGATTAGCGTCCGCCGCTCATGTGGAGGTGTGGGGGAATCAAACCCGGTTCTTCAGATCAGAGTCCACAGCTCCAGACCATCGCTCTTGACCACTACACCATGCTGGCACCCATGCAATCCAGTTCGATCAATTCAGGAGACTACCAACAGACACCAGCAGACAAGAATTATCTAATAGTTCTTCTGGAATCTACCAACCCTTAAGTGCATTAAGCTTAGTAAAGAAAAATTCATGTGCTTACTGCACATGAAACTTGTGCTTATTTCACATGATGCAGCCTTATACAAAATCAGCCCATCAAGGTCTGTATTGCCTACTCAGGCTGGCAGCAGCTCTCCAGGGTCTCAGGGGGAGGTCTGCCACATCGCCTGCTATTTATTCCTTTTAACTGGAGATGCCAGGAATCGAACCCGGGACCTTCTGCCTACCAAGCAGATTCACTACCACCGTGCCACAGCCCTCTCCTGATATGTCAAAGATGGGTTTTTGCGGCCTCGCCAACTGTTTCTCCCGGCTCCGACTCCTATGCTCTTAACAGCTTTCATAACAAACCTCACCACCATGCCATGAAGAGCTCCCCTGCCTTGCGCAGCCAACAGCACCGTAGGAAAAAAAGGGGTGCCAGGAAGTTCCACCCAATCCCTTGGCAACCCCACAAAATCCAGCCGTATCGTGTCCCGTGTTCCAACGATCGCCGGATTCTCCGCCACCACACCCCAGGCAGGACTGCAGCGGAACATCAAGAAGACAAAAGTAATGACTACAGGAGAATTACTCAACTTTATAGGGCTTTCTATTCATTGGCTCCATCATCAACCAAAAGGGAGACTGCAGCCAAGAAATCAGAAGGCGATTGGGACTGGGAAGGGCAGCCATGAAAGAGCTAGAAAAGATTCTGAAGTGTAAGGATGTGTCACTAGCCACCAAGATCAAGTTAATTCATGCCAACATATTCCTTATTACTATGTATGGGCGTGACAACTGGACAATGAAGGAAGCTGATAGGAATAAATTAGATTCCTTTGAAATGTGGTGTTGGAGGAGAGGGTTACGGATACCCTGCACTGCCAAAAAAACACATAAGTGGGTTATAGATCAAATCAAGCCTGAATTGACCCTAGAACAGGGGTGGGGAACGTCAGGCCCGGGGGGCGTGTAAGGCCCGCGAAATCATTTGGTCTGGCCCTTTGTGGGTCCAGGCAGATCTCTAGCTCAAAAGGATCTAAGACTGGCGATCCGCCCCCTCCCGCAGACAGGAATAGCCTCTGTTCAAGGCGGATGTGAGTTTGTTTTGCCGAGAAAAGGAACCTTCTTTCCCCCTTGAAGAGTCCTTAGCTATGAAGCTGCTAGGACCGCCCAAGAAACTATGTTAACCCTTTCCCACCTGAGCCGCGGAGAAACCTATTTCCTCTGCACTACAAGAGGGCTGGGGGCGGAAGGGGCGCCAATGGAGGGGGTTAAAGGGGGCAGGGCCAGAAGGCGCGGCCCGCGAATGGTGTTATCAATATCCAAATGGCCCTTGGCAGAAAAAAGGTTCCCCACCCCTGCCCTAGAAGCTAAAATGACTAAACTGAGGCTGTCGTACTTTGGTTACGTTATGAGAAGAGAAGAGTCACTGGAAAAGACAATCATGCTAGGAAAAGTGGAGGGCAGCAGGAAAAGAGGAAGACCCAACAGGAGATGGATGGAAGCCACGGCCCTCAATTTGCAAGAGCTGAGCAAGACCGTGGATGTTTCGGAGGACATTGATTCATAGGGTCGCCATGAGTCGGATGTTCCTTGACGGCACTTAACACGCACCCCCCCGGCACTGAAACGTGTTGCTTTAACCCACAGGAAGAGCAGACTTTGGCGAGGCGGGCCGCTCCCCCCTCCCCACCGTTCTCCCCCTCCCCGGCCGCCCCGGCCGCATTTGTGCGAACCCCTCGCCAAAAAAAACGGGTCGCCAAGCAACCGGCCTCCCGCTTGCGGGTTGCGCACGGCAACCGGCCATGCTCCAGCCGCAGCTGCTTATTCAGCAAAACCCCGCTCGCCGCCTTGCCGAGCTTCCCGTCCTAGAAACCGTACCCGGAGGTTCGGCAGCGACGGGAATGCAAACGGAGAAGCCCGAAGTGGGGGGTGAGGGTGGAAAACAGCAGCCCGTGCTGCCGGTCGGGCAGCCGGAGAGCTTTTCCGGAGTTTTTATCTTTCAAAACACGACGCCCCGTCTTGGAGATCGAGATGGCCGTTGGTAAGCACGGGACGTGCAAAATTGCGGCCACCCAACACACACCATTGAAATCCCCTGGAAGGAAAAAGGAGCCATGCTTCTAGGGCGGGGGTCCCCGACATGGTGTCCATGGTGGTGGCGTAGCATGGAGTAGTGGTTAAGAGCGATGGTTTGGAGCGGCGGACTCTGATCTGGAGGACCGGGTTGGATTCCCCACTCCTCCACATGAAGCCAGCTGGGTGACCTTGGGCTAGTCACACTCTCTCCGCCCCACCTACCTCACAGGGTGTCTGCTGTGGGGAAGGGAAGGTGATTGTAAGCCGGTTCGAGTCGTCCTTAAGTGGTAGAGAAAGTCGGTATATAAAAACCAACTCTTCTTATTCAGATATTTATATCCCCCTTTTCACCCCAAAGCGGCGGCTCGCAACGTACTCTGGTTTCCCTTCAGATCATATAAATCGTTCTCTCCGCCTCCCTTTTACCCTCACAACAACCCTGTGAGGTAGGTTGGGCTGTGAGTGAGCGATTGGCTCAGGACCTCACAAAGGCAGAAGGTACCCTTCAGGTGCCTTAGTTCCCACCCAATACGTCCTTATTCTTTCATTTCCATATTGCCGAGAGGCACGCTTTAAAAATA
Organism: Euleptes europaea; assembly: GCF_029931775.1. Lineage (NCBI taxonomy): Eukaryota > Metazoa > Chordata > Lepidosauria > Squamata > Sphaerodactylidae > Euleptes > Euleptes europaea. Next base: position 15,664,423 of record NC_079332.1, read on the forward strand.
AAAAGACTAAATCACAAATGGCTGAAGAAAAAAGGAATTGGTGAACGCCGACAGTGATTTTTTTAAAAAAGCAGCACCCGAAGAGATTTTGAAACTTCAGGATGGCAGGCGGAAAAATAAAATAGCATGGTGTATACAACCCAGATTCGGTTTAGCAGCAGAGTCACAGACAAGGACTAAAACAAGAACGGGGACAGGTACCCCACAGCACGGAGGAAACAGCACTCCAACAGCGTGGAGTAATGGTTAGAGCAGGGGTGTTAAACGTACAGCCCACGGGCCAAATCCGGCCCCTTGAGAGCCTTTATCCGGCCCGCGAGCCAGCCAGCCACCCCCCCACTCTCGATCTGGGCTGGCGAGGCATGGCCCGGCCCGACCAAGTGGCATATTATGTCATATCCATCCCCTCGTAACAAATTAGCTCAACACCCCTGGGTTAGCGTGTCGTACGACAATCTGGGAGACCCAGGTTCAAATCCCCACTCGGCTTTGGAAGGGGAGGAGAACAACGCAAGCCACTTCGGAGCCCCCGTCGGGACCCAAATTGAGTAAACCGAAAAAACTGAAAGCGGGGGCCCACAGCAAAGAAGGCCCCGATTTTAGCGGCCCACCGCCTCGCTTCAGTACTGATGAGGTGCATGCCACTGAGGTCCACCACATGCGAACTAAAAGTCTGGCAGCTTGCACGGGAGAACGCCGCGTCCCGAGAACGACAACTTTTGTTAAAGCAAGTTTCTAGCTCTCTTGAAGGTGCGCAGGCAGCGCCCTGAAACCGAGAAGCCAGGAGATGATCGGAATAAAGCTAGTTCCCCCCCCCCAAGTGGTGGGGGAATAACAGGCTTTACGGCCCCTCTAAACAATGAGCAAACCCAGAATGACACACGCACCCCGGCCAGAGTTAACACGCTGAACAAACATGCATATTTTCGAAAGGATGCAAGTTCTCTTAGTCAAGGATTTTGGCAGCAGAATCTTTTGGGGCGTGCATGGGTATGGAGACCATACAGAGCTCCAAGCACCGCACGGATTTCGTTTCCCAAATGCAAACTGTAGCTTTTGTTTTCCATGCAGAAGATGACCTAGTTTGAGAACGGGGCTAACCGTCGTCGGTGTTCAATTGTGCGCGTTCACTGCCGCGGCCGGCAGCCAGAGAAAGACGGGGCAGAAGAATCCCATCCGCTCCTGCATACGAAGGATGGATGGATTTTGGACAGACCTCCACCTTTTATTCTCAATTAAAATCAGAAAGGGGGCCAGGGTAATACATTTCACCCTTAAGGAGTAGAGAAGCCCTCTGTTGTGCCTCTGTTAGAGTCACTGCTCTGGACGCTCCTCTTTCCGAGAGCAAAATAATTCATCCGAGCCTCTGCAACCAAATGCAACCCAATCGCCGAGTCACACGTCACATGAAGATGCAGCAGAGAGATCCAGCAAGCAGGTGGCCAGAAGGAACTAAAAGCTAGCCACGCACCGACTCCTGCAGAGATGCAGCAGGCAGTCTCCTTTGTGGGAGGTATTCTGGCTCGCCAGAAGCCTTAAATGCATTATAGCAGCATTAGAGTGCATGCTTTTGAAAACGCCGTTGGGACATCGTATATATTTATCTTTGTTATTAGATTAATGACACTTTCAGAGAAGCGGATACTGAGTTATAGATCGGCGAACTGCGTGAGAAGAAGAGTCGGTTTTTATATACCAACTTTCTCTACCACTTAAGGAAGAATCAAACCAGCTTACAATCACCTTCCCTTCCCCACAACAGACACCCTGTGCGGTAGGTGGGGCTCAGAGAGTGTGACTAGCCCAAGATCACCCAGCTGGCTTCATGTGTAGGAGTGGGGAACCAAATCCAGTTCACCAGATTAGCCTCCCCCGCTCATGCGGAGGAGTGGGGAATCGAACCCGGTTCTCCGGATCAGAGTCCACCGCTCCAAAGCACCGCTCTTACCCACTAGGTGCCATCAAGTAGATCGGGGAATTGCGCGAGAGGTGCGGCAACTTTCTCTTTATAACGTCAAGAAAAATAAATTTTCAATTCCTTCTTTTTTTTAAAGTTTGAAATGGTCGACGAAGAGCCAACGGCTGTTAAATCTAGGGAAAGGAGAAAAGGCATTTATTCATGTTGTCAGACTAGCAATCTCCTTGGGCTCCTATTAAAGGAGGGAAAAGCACAATCTCCGGAGGGTCAAGAGCGGTCTTTGCCCAAAGATCTTCATTATCAAGCGGGTCTCACCGCAGTACGGGGCTAGCAGCAGACAGATGGACAACATAATCGCTCGGCGACACAGCGCTCCTGTTAGGGCTTTGTCTGTTCAACACAAACGCACACACATTGTTTCCCCAGCGAGAAATCCCCCAGCAAGCGCCGGGCGCTGCAATTAAACACCGCTTCTTTAAGCATGGACAATGGCACCCGCCGGGACCCCTGAACTTTCCCATGGGTTCATTTTCCCTGCCCCGCATCTACTCGGGCTTCTGCCCGGAAGCCGCAGCCTCTCGCTCGAAACGGAGCTGGTCGACAACGATCCGGAGAGCGGCACTCTGCGCATGCTCAGGGGCGCTCCCCCAGCCGCATGATGTGACCCCGGCACAGGGCAAAACCTGGATATTGGCCAAGGCAATGGTTTATTGGGGGTAAGGGAAGTTTCAATGAGAACAGAAAAAGAGGAACGGCCCAGATAGATTGTAAAAAATTAATAAATCTAAAATTCAAATACTAATATATAGTTCGGGTTACCAACTTCCAGGTACTAGCTGGAGATCTCCCGCTATTACAACTGATCTCCAGCCAATAGAGATCAGTTCCCCTGGAGAAAATGGCTACTTTGGCAATTGGACTCTATGGCATTGATGTCCCTCCCCTCCCCAAACCCCACCCTCCTCAGGCTCCGCCCCCAAAATCTCCAGGTATTTCCCAACCTGGAGCAGGAAACCCTATATATAGTATGCCCCTGGTTACTCTCCCCCCACACACAGTTTCTGGGGGCTTGAAACGCTCATTCGCACACACCCCGCAGGTTTCTCAGCCTTTACCCTGGGGCAGCTTCAAGGTCCATGGTCTTTTGAACTCGCTCCCAAGGCTGGAAGTGTGGATTTCCTCTCCTTGCATAAGTACAATGTTTATTTACTTCATTTATTCCCCAACCTTTCTCCCCAACGGGGACTCAAAGTGGCTTACATGACTCTCCTCTCCTCCATTTTATCCTCACAACAACCTTGCGAGGTAGGCTGCCAACCTCCAGGAAATTCTCCTGAAATTACAACCGATCTCAAGTCTGCAGAAATCAGTTCCCCTGGAGGAAATAGCAGCATTGGAGGGTGGACTCTATGGCAACCCAAACCCCCACCCCCTACAGCAGGGACGTCAAACATACAGGCTGGGGGGCAGATCCGGCCCCTTGAGAGCTCTTATCCAGCCGAGGCAGCCACACACCCAGCCCCAATCTGGGCTGGCGAGGCCGACCGAGTGACATTTATGTCATACCTGGCCTTCGTAACAGATGAGTTTGACACCCCTGCTCTGCAGCATCCACCCCCAAAACCTCCAGGAATTTCCAAAAATTGAGTTGGCAACTCTAGGTGGTCTCCAGGGGGAATTCGGATAAATTCCTGCCACCCCTTAAAACTCAATTGTTTTTGGATTCAGGCCACATCTCTCCTTACAGAGAGTGTCTGGGGGGGGGGGGGTTTCCCCCGTTCGAGAGCATCCTAGAAAAATCTGGGCTGGCCACCGCCGGAAGCAGAGTACCGGGTCTCCACTCCGATCCAACCAGGATCTCGCAGCAGCTCAAACAACAGGCCACTCCAAAAAGAACAAGTCCCCCACGTACAAATGTGTGGCACTCGGAGGGTGGCGCACGGGGCCTTCTCCGAACCGGTTTGCACCCGCTCGCCCGCCGCCCACTGGATTGCGCCACCCCGATGCGTGAAACTGAGTCACCCGAAGGTTAGCCAAGCGGCTGGGGAACTGCACCAGAGCATCCGCGCGGATCAGCCCCCGAATGAAAGCATGAGCTCACTCAGACGCTATTGGGAACGTTCTGCCCCCCCTCCTTATAAAGGCGCGAAAAGCACACGGGCTTCCCTCCTGCTCCGGAAAGACGCATCTTCCAGCCAACGCCCGAGATTTATTCGCTCTGCAAGGCAGATTCTTTTCATTCTACCGGATGGGGAGGAAGAATATTGCAAAGGGATCCCCAGGCGTGGTACGGAGCGCCCGCTTTCTCCAATGGACGGCATCAAGAAACGATGAACGCGCCCCACGGTCTTGTGGGCGCAGAAGGCGGGGTGGGGAAAAACGCAGCACATTGGCTCGGGCGCAACGTTCGACTTTAAAACGCTTGCAAAGGTGAGCTTCGAAGTTGGCAGCGGACGTAAGATGAACAGAAGCACATGGGAACGGCCACGCTGGGTCAGACCCAGGCCCATTAAGCCCAGCCGTCTGTTCACACAGCGGCCAACCAGGTCCCTCTAGGAAGCCCGCAAGCAAGACGGCTGCGGCCGCATTCTCCTGCCAGTGCAGTGTAGCGGTGAAGAGCGGTGGTTTGGAGCGGGGGAGTTGGACCCGGAGAACTGGTTTGATTCCCCACGCCTCTGCATGAGCGGCGAAGGCTAATCTGGTGAACTGGATTTGTTCCCCTGTTCCTCCGCATGAAGCCAGCTGGGTGACCTTGGGTTAGTCACAGCTCTCTTAGAGCTGTCTCAGCCCCACCTACCTCACAGGGTGTGTGTTATGGGGAGGGGAAGGTGATTGTAAGCCGGTTTGATTCTGTCTTAAATGGCAGAGAAAGTCGGCATATAAAAACCAACTCTTCTTCTTTCTGTGTTCCAAAGCACCCAAGGTAACAGGCATGCCCCTCTGATCCTGGAGAGAACGGGTATGCATCATGACTAGTATCCATTTTGGCTAGTAGCCAGGGATAGCCCTCTCCTCCATGAACATGCCCACTCCCCTCTTAAAGCCTTCCAAGCTGGCAACCATCACCACATCCTGGGGCAGGGAGTTCCACAGTTTAACTCTGTATTGTGTGAAGAAAAGCTTCCTTTTGTCTATTTGGACTCTCTCGCCCTCCAGCTTCAGCTGATGACCCCAGTGTTCTGGCATTACGAGAGAGGGAGAAAAGCTTCTCCCTGTCCACTCTCTCCATACCATGCATAATTTTATAGACCTCTCTGAACTCTGAGCAACTGGGGTGGGGGGGACAAAAATGTGATTTCTCATTAAGGAGGGTCTATGAGACCCTGGAGAGACCCTGCCAGTCTGAGTAGACAATACTGACCTTGATGGACCAAGGGTCTGATTCGGTATAAGGCAGCGTCATGTGCTCAGTTATCTCCGCCGCTTCTTCCCCGATCGGCTAACAGTTTATTTAAGCTACATACAGAATGGCTCAACTTTTGTAATATCTGCAGGACAAAAATCCCGGTTTCCTGGGTGCAGAATTCTAATTTTTAATAACAGCAGAATGCAGAGCGTCGGACTCGGATCCTGGAGACCTGGGTTCAAGCACACACACGCCCCTCTGCCACGGGTGTTTGCTGGGTGACCACGGGCCGGCCTCGCTCTCTCGACCTAACCTACCTCGCCGGGTTGTTGTGAAGGAAACAGTTGCAAGCCACTTTGGGTAAGCAGGATATAAATATCCAGATTTGGTCACAGATCTGTTTTGAAGAGGACGTAGGACTGCTGCTGCTGTTGTTCTGATTTTTAAACGTCTAAAACGGAAGAGTGGGGATTCGAACCTCGGGCCCCATTCCTAGTTCGGCGCCCGTAACAACTACAAAGCGCTGCCTCTTGTAATCTCTCTCAAATGACACTGTGGCGGACTTGTTAACTCACCCAAACGGGAATCGGACTAGCAAGAGAGTCCTTTGTGGCCTCGAAACTTCTTGCAAAGTTCTCCTGTTTGTGGCAAGTGGGCAAAGGGCCATTTACAGGCCTGTGCTAGCCAGTTCCAAGGCTCCGAAACAGAGCATGACTCCACATCATACAAAAAACGAAGAAGAGAGATTGAATAAAATTTCAACAAGATATCGAAGCATGTGGCATGAATGGAGTTCCTATTCCGTTCGAGAGCGGCGAAAAGAAATCCAAGGACAATGGGAGGAATTCACCCTGCCATGCGCCTTGGCAGTCTCCATTCATGCGCACGGGAACCCTGTCCAACTCTAAACAAATGGGGGCTGAACATTGCCCCCCCCCTCCCCGGATGACCAGATGCGGGGAGCTCCACAGAGCTGTATTTATTCTGCGCCAGATGTCGCACGCGGGAGACCTGGCACGGCAGAGATTCCAGGTCGGGTGGTGCGCAAGTTGCCCTCGAAAAAAGGGAACATGCGCCTGAAAAGGGGAGGAATATTTGCAGGCAGAGTTTCAATCCAGACAGACAGCGTGGTGCAGTGGATAGAGGCATAAGAACATCAGAAGAGCCCTGCTGGATCAGACCAGCGAGGGTCCATCTAGTCCAGCATCCCATCTCACACAGAGGCCAACCAGTTCCTCTGGAGGGCCAACCACAGGGCATAGAGGCCGAGCCCTTCCCCTGAGATAAACCTCAGAAGAGCCCTGCTAGATCAGACCAGTGAGGGTCATAAAATCATAGTGTTGGAAGGGCCCACCAGGGTCATCTAGTCCAACCCCCTGCACAATGCAGGAAATTCACAACTACCTCCCCCCCAACACCCCCAGTGACCCCTACTCCATGCCCAGAAGATGGCCAAGATGCCCTCCCTCTCAGGGTGTAAACCTTTCAAGAAATAAATCTCCAGCAATTTCTGGAGAGTATGGTTCCTCTGTGGAACAGGCTTCCTCGGGAGGTGGTGGGCTCTCCTTCTTTGCAGGTTTTTAAGCAGAGGCTAGATGGCCATCTGTCAGCAATGCAGATTCTGTCAACTTAGGCAGATCACGAGAGGGAGGGCAGGAAGGGTTGCCTCAGTGCTTGGCTCGTGGGAGCCAGCTTGGTGTAGTGGTTAAGAGCGGCGGTTTGGCGTGGTGGACTCTAATCTGGAGAACCGGGTTTGATTCCCCGCTCCTCCACATGAGTGGGGGACGCTAATCTGGTGAACCGAGTTGGTGTCTCCACTCCTCCACATGAAGCCAGCTGGGTGACCTTGGGCTAGTCACAGCTCTCTTAAAGCTCTCTCAGCCCCACCTACCTCACAAGGTGTTGTGGGGAGGGGAAGGTGATTGTAAGACAATTTTATTCTTCCTTAAAGAAAGTCGGCGTATAAAAACCGACTCCGACTCCTCCTTCTATGCCCAGGGTAATGCCAATTACCACTTTGGGGTCAGGAAGCAATATTCAGGCCAGAACGTCCAGGGATGCTGGAGGTTTTTTGCCTTCCTCTGGGCATGGAGCAGGGGTCACTGGGGGAGTGGGGGGGGGGGAAGGTAGTGGTGAATTTCCAGCATTCGGCGGGGGGTTGGACTAGATGACCCTTGAGGTCCCTTCCAAGGCTGAGTGAGTGCTGCAATTCTGCAAGAGTACAGAAAGACACAAAGCAAGCCACCGTAGGCAGCCGGCACAGAATCTCCACTCCTGTTGAAGAAGCAAATCCATAGCACGATGGCTGAGAGATGCTCCAACGGGCTCTGCCGCATTCTCCAAAGCCAAATGAGATTTTCAATGGGGAGAGAGTGGCTTCAATTTCTCTCCCCCTCCTGCGGTGAGGAAGCCAGGATTGCAGGGGGGAAATTAACACAGATCTGATTTATGCACGTCGCGGAATCCAGTGTCCGGCAACACAGAATCTTAATTCTGCAGCCCGCTGTCAATCAAGCGGATCGGCAAAAAAAAAAGTCACCCACAATTCTGGCCAGATTTGCATGATATACGGGGGTTGCAGAATTAAGATTCTGCGTCAAGAAGGCTGAATTCTTGGAAAGAAAAATTGTTGGACTATGCCAGTATGGCCAAAATGACTTTTATGCTAAATCCAAATTTTAATGAACCTACAGAACAATTTGATGAAAAGTGGGAATCATTTTACACTTACATGACCTCTAGTTAATCAAATGAATGACGTATATTGACCAGCACGAAAATGAATAACATGCAATGCTTTATTTAATATGTTTCAACTATTTGCCAAGTAATTTTTGGGCTGCTATACGCTTTATACTATATACTTTTAATGTGTAACAGTTTGATAGTTTGAATGATTTTTACATTTTTATAATCACTTTTTTAAGATATATTATACTGTATCTGATCAGTATTTAGGCTGGTTATATGTTACTGTATTCGACTGTATTCGACTGAGTTTATCTTCCAATTGAAATTGCTATATTATTTTTGTATGTCAAACGGTTTATCCTTCCCTTTTTTCCTTTTTGTATCCCTTCAATTATAAAAAAAATATAAAAAATAAATGCACATGTTCTACATACTTCATTAACACAATGTTTATATACTTTTTTGTTCTTTTAGTAACTTTGCAAATAAACAGAATAGCCAAACAGTAAGTCCCAAAAAAGAAAAAGAAAAAAAAGAAGAAGGCTGAATTCTGCGACCTGCATAAATAAAATCTACACTCAAAAGTGTACACCACACAACACTGAAGTTGTGGGCCAAAGCGGCAGCATCAACCGGTAAAAACTGCCCCGCGTCTTCCATGCAATACCCGGTCAAAAACTACGTCCCAGTTCAACGCCTTGGAAAGCAACTCAGAGCAATGTTGGGACCCTGAAGAGGAGAGGGAAGCTGGAAGGCAGTTTTTGCATTTTAGAGAGTCGACGTCCAGTTCTGCCCTTCCTCCAAAATCAATACTACGCACACGCAACACGTGTGTGTGTGTGTGTTTGCTAGCACTGCTGCGTCAGCTTAGCCCAGCACGCGTCCTGCATTTCGCGACAAGGTCAGAGCTGTTCGGCAGAGAGGTGCGCAGAAGGCACCAGGGGGAAAAAAAGCCGCGAAGCGCCCAGCGAGAAAAACGAACCCAGTGGCTAACAACCGAAACATTTCGGGCGGGTTTTTGGAGGGTGCCTGCCGCATCCGGGAGAGTCTGCGTTCGGGGCCGCGCTGCCTCCGAGCTGGGTAGTTAGTGCTGGTCTCTACTTCAGCGGCAACTGAATGGCCAAATTGCACTTGGGGGCCGCAGAAGTCAGTCGGAAGGAGGAAAGCCGAGAAGCTGTGAAGCATACAGAGAAGCAGCAAGCAACCTCCTTTGAAGGGGGGAATGTTTCGGGACGCCATTAATGTGTCTTCTCTTATGGCCCCGGGGTGCCCCGCGTTGCAGACTACTGCATCCCGGCACACAATTTGGCAATTTCTGGTGAAGCTAGCGGGGTTCACACCGATACCATCCTTTGTCTAAACCGGGGCCATGTAACTAAATGTGGGGGTCGTGAATTTTTTTTAAATTTTAAAACAAATCTCTTTTGTTTTATTATCAGTATTGATTTATTATCAGTATTTTATATACCTGGATACCCGGGGCAGCATAAAAATTTCTCGGACAAAAAGGAGTCGCGAGTGGGGAAAGTGCGAGAAGCCCTGGTCTAGACTCTAGAAGCTTCAAGGGAAAAAGCCAGCTGCTCGGTTTCTTAAGATTCCTCCAAAACACATTTTTGTGCCGCCAGCTCTCTGCTCATGGAAGGGATCCACAGCCAATCCACCAATTCCCCACTCCCACCTCCTGAACTACAAGCAGCAGGCAGTTCCGAGGATCTTTTTAGATGCCCTGCCCGGAGGAACATTTCGAAAAGAGGTACTAAACGTTAATAGCTGACAAAACAGATTGCAAAATGACACTCAACCGTTAGCCCGGAGGTAAGCAAGGTACGTGCTGGGGGTAAGGTTGCCAACTCCAGGTTGGGAAACTCCTGGAGATTTGGGGGCGGAGCCTGGGGAGGGACCTCAGGGGGATATAACACCATAGAGTCCACCCTCCAAAGAATACCAAAGAACTCCAAAGAACACCAAAGAACACCCTCCAAAGAACACCATAGATATTACACCACACCCTCCATTTCCCGAAGGGCTGTCATAGAGAGGATGGGGCAGAGTTGTTTTCTGATGCCCCAGAAGGTCGGACCAGAACCAGTGGGTTGAAATCAAATCAAAAGAGTTTCCATCTAGGACTTTCTAACAGCTAGAGCAGTTCCTCAGTGGAACAGGCTTCCTCGGGAGGTGGTGAGCTCTCCTTCCCCTGGAGGTTTTGAAGCAGAGGCTCGATGGTCATCTGTCAGCAAGGCTGATTCTGTGAACTTAGATCATGAGAGGGAGAGCAGGAAGAGTTGCGTCAGTGTCCAGCACTTGTGGCCCTTTCTTACAAGCCCAGGGTAATGCCGATCACCACTTTGGGGTCAGGAAGGAATTGTCCTCCAGGCCAGATTGGCCAGGGATCCAGGAGCGGTTTTACCTTCCTCTGGGCACAGAGCAGGGGTCACTGGGGGAGTGGAAGATAGTTGTGAGTTTCTTGCATTGTGCAGGGGGTTGGACTAGATGACCCTTAGTGTCCCTTCCAACTCTATGTTTCTAAAAGCTGTGTTCTAGAAATGACAAGCTAGCTATATAAACAGACCATGCGTCTCAGAAGGAGATCCATGTCACACCTTGGAATAAGAGGTCTCTCTTCTTGCACCCAGGTCTAGAGAAGCAGATGTTAAGTCCATGACTTAACACCATGGCCCGCCTCCATGAGGACTAGAAGCTTGTCTGGATTTCTTGCACATACACCACGCCCCGGATTAGGAAGCTCGCCAGGAGGCTCCAGGAGACAAACTGTGTTTCGCATACATTGTGTTGCCGCATCACCGGCGAGCAGCTTTCTGCAAGCGACGCCTCCTTTCTCGCCCCACGCGGCCCCTGCCGCAAATCTCACCACCTCTGCAGCTGCAGGAAGGAAACGGCGGGGTTTGCAACTCGTTCCCACGGAGGTGGCAAGTCAGCGTCTGCAGGACTGCTTTCAGACTGCAAGTTGGGGGGGGGGCTTGTGTAATAGAATGTTTCTCCCACGTCGTTTTTAAAAGACCATGTGTGTAGAAATCTAATCCATCAGGGATAGGCTAGGCTAGAATCTTTTTAGGGTGCTTGATTTCTACAGGGGGGGAGGAGGGTTCAAGCACAAAGAATAATTTTTGAAAACCCGTGGCGGGTTTTTTTTTTTGCAAAGAAGAGATGGAAAAGAAAAGGAGACATTCAGAGAGGTTTAGACTGGACTACTGCAATGTACTCTACTTGGGGCTACCCTTGATGAGTGTTTGGAGGCTGCAACTAGTGCAGAATGGGGCGGCTAGACTGCTGGTCAGGGCCAGCTATCGGGATGACGTGAACCTAACCCACAGCAATTACACTGGCTTCCAGTCCACCCCTGAGCCCAATTCAAGGTGTTGTTGTTTTTACCTTTGAAGCCCTACATGGCTTGGCACCGGGGTATCTGAAAGACCCATCTTCTCCCATACATTCCTGCCCAGGAGTCAAGATCCTAGGGAGAGGCCCTCTTGACTGTCCCACCGACCAACAAAGCTCATCTGGTGGGCACATGAGAGCAGGGCCTTTTTGGCGGCAGCCCCACAATTATGGAACAACCTCCCCAGGGAAGCATGTCTGACCCCCTCACTCTCAATCTTTAGTTGGCAGCTGACAATGGTTTTTATTCACGTTGGCATTCGATTGGTTCTTCTGCCTACTGCTAATTTTAAATTGTGGATTTAACCAGTGATTTTAATGTATTTTATTACTGTTTACACTGGAAGCTGCCTTGGGTTCCTTTAAGGTGGAAAGGAGGCTAATAAAGAAGAGTTGGTTTTTATATGCCGACTTTCTCTACCGCTTAAGGAAGAATCAAAGCGGCTTACAACCGCCTTCCCTTCCCCACAACAGACATCCTGTGAGGTAGGTGAGGCTGAGAGAGCTGTGACTAGCCCAAGGACACCCAACTGGCTTCATGTGGAGGAGTGGGGGAACCAACCCGGTTCACCAGATTAGCCTCCGCCGCTCATGCGGAGGAGGGGGGAATCGAACCCGGTTCTCCAGATTAAAGTCCACTGCTCCAAACCACCACTCTTACCCACTACACCATGCTGTCTTTAAAACACAAATAAATAATTCTCCCCAGAACCACAAGGACTAGAGGCTTATGTTTTCAAAGAAAGCTTAAAAAAACAAAGGATTCTCATTGGAGTGGGCATTTGTGCCCCAGAAATTACAGTCCTCACTCCGACCTTGAATTATGGTCACTGCGCCTTTGTAGCACGCATTTACTAGGAAATACAGAAGCATGCATGCGTGCGGGGAAACGAGGCCAAATCCGATTGCCATACCCCCAGGCTTCCTCCATCGGTGCAGATCCACCCAGCGTTGCCCTACATCGGCCCCTGACAGCCACCCCTGCGAGAAGCGAGAGACCGATCAGCCGCTCACCCTGGCCCAAAATGACAGGCTTGCAAGCCTCGCAACAGAAGCGGACAGGAGCATAAAGCAACTTTTTTTTTTTCAACCCACGACTCTCTCCACAAACTAGCCCGAGCTGCAGGGGCTGTTGGACCCCCAGACCAAGGAAACCAAAATCCAGCCAGCTGTTTAAATTTGCTAGGGTTGCCAAGCTCCTCACATGGTTTCCTCTCCTCACATGAAGCTGCCTTATACCGAAGCAGACCATCGGTCCATCAAAGTCAGTATTGTCTACTCAGACCCACAGCGGGTCCCCAGGGTCTCAGGCAGGGGTCTTTCACATCACCTACTTGCCAAGTCCCTTTAACTGGAGATGCCGGGGATTGAACCTGGGACCTTCTGCATGTCAAGCAGATGCTCTACTACCGAGCCATGGCCCCCTCCCCCAGGGGGGACTGGAGATCTCCCAGAATTCCAAGTGATTTCCAGAATGCCTGGAGAAAATGGCTGATTTGGATGGTGGAGTCTATGGCATTATACCCTGCTGAGGTCCCTCCTGTCCCCTCAGGCTCCACCCCCCACCCAAATCTCCAGGAATTTCCCAAACCAGAATTAGCAACCCAAAAATTTGCTCAGTTTACAAGATTACCGGTGTGTGTTCTGCCGTTGATCCGCCCCCTCCCACAACCACCGTTAAGCCCTGCAGCTCCTGAGAGTCTAGCATCACATCGCCGCATTGAGGGCTAGAAACCTGGCGAAGCCGAGAACGAAAGCCGACCTGCAGATTCTTCGGGCAGGCCGAACATTCGGCTAGCCCCAGCAATTCGCAGCTCTTCGACCGAAAATTACGCAAGCCGAGAAATACGTATTCAATAAACGGACCGAATCCTGCCAGCGCAGCACGCCGACGCCCAGAACCGACGACGCCGGTTCGGGGGTTTGTTTGGACGATCGGCACAGCTGGTACCCATTCGCCTCTTGGCGGATTTCCACCGGGGTTTTCGACGGAGCCCCTTCCGAGCCGAGGATTACTCCATTCATGCATCGGGGGGTCTATATTTTTAGCTGCTTCAGCTGTTTCCTTCCTTGCCCTACTGGGAACTTCCCCCCCCTCCTCTCTTCCCCCCCTTAAGAACTTTATCCTCTGTTCTTAAGCCATTTCCCCCGTTGTTCTTCCAACTCGCACACATGTCCTGAACGGAAGCCAAGCCGGGGTTTCCAGCACGGTTACAGATGCCGGGGAAACGAGGGGCGGGCACGCTACGGAAGGGTCGCCAAAATACCTCGCCCTCCCCAAATCCCAGCTCTGCTTTTGCACTTTTTTTCCTTTTGTGAAAAAAGAGAATATTTCAAGTCCGAAGAGATGTGCTTTCCCCCATCCATGGTCTTTTTTGCTTGCAATTCTCCAGTTCTCTTCCCCCACCCTGGCTAGGCCTCAACTCTTTTGCTTACATTACACTCCAGAACTGCACATACCAAGGACAGTAGAGCTTTCAAAGAGTTTTACATCTCGGCATCCTTATCCCAGAACAAGGACAAATTGGAAGTTTTTTTTATCGCTTTCCAAAACTGCTTGTGATTTTTTTTTTTAAACCGACAAACCCGGGTCCAGCCTAACTCAGAAAGAGCCATTTCCTTCCTCCCGAGGAGGAACAGAAAGCCAGTGTGGTGTAGTGGTTAGAGGGTTGGACTAGGATCTGGGGGACTTGGCCGCTTAAGCTCGCTCGAGGACCTCGGGCCAGTTGCAGATTCTCAGCCTAACCTACCTCACAGGGTGGTTGTTTTGAGAATGAAAAGGGGAGAATGTTGTAAGACACTCTGTCCTCCCCCCGCCCCCGGTTGGGAAGAAAAGCAAAGTATAATTGCAGATAAATAAATAAATAATAAAACTATCAAGGGCACACAGAAAACGTCTCAGTTGTGAGATCTGATGCATTCCACCCTGGCATTTGAGGGACCAACATTCAAAAGCAATTTCAATCTAAATATTTTTTAAGTACATTTTTATCCTCCCCTTTCTCTAAGGAGTTTGGGGGTGGAGCACATCAGGCTCCTCGCCTTCATCATACCCTCACAACAACCCTGGGAGGTAGGCTAGGCCGAAGAGTGACTGGGCCAAGGTCAGCTTCCTTATGCTGAGTCTAACCGGCGGCATGCCTAGCATAGCGCTGCCTCTTCTAACTGGGAGCAGTACTCCAAAAAAATATCACCGCGAACCTCTGGATTCTGCACCACAGAAATGGTTGGTGGAGAAATCAGAGCAGGGCCTTTTCGGTAGCGGCACCGACTGTTTCGAACCCTCTGCTCGGGAAAGCATGCCCAACAGCATCACTCGTTGCTAATCCAAAAATTAAACGCTTGGCTGTTCATGGAATCATAGAGTTGGAAGGGACCACCAGGGTCATCTAGTCCAACCCCCTGCACAATGCAAGAAATTTATAACTACTTCCCCCCCCATACCCCCAGTGACTTCCTACTCCATGCCCAGAAGATGGCCAACATGTCCTCCTGCCTAAGGTGTTGGAAAGCTTGTCTTGGTTCCGATAACACCGCTGCCACTAACATTTAATTGTTTTTCATTAATCGCCAAAAATTCATTACGAATGTAAGAAAACCAGCTATTTTATTTTAATGTCGCTCATTCCCATTGCCTTCTCCCTCCCTGGAACGACAGTGGGCGACGCAAGCGCAGACAAAAACAGACGCTGGAAGCGGAGGACAGGCAGTGTTCTCGGCATTGTATCCGGGGGACCATCAACACCATGGAGACCGCACATCTCAGCCCTGTTGCCGGGCAGAGATTTCCAAAGATCCCGGGTCGGTGGCCAAGATTCCTGCGAGCCTCCAAAGGCATCTATTCAGCCTCCTTCCAGGGAAGACCCCTTTTTCTTTTCAAAGGGGGGGGGGCCCTGCGGCCATGCGCCAAAACGGGAAACAAAAATAAAAATAAAACAAGGCTCGCCCAACCGATCCCTGGCGCTCCAAACACAAGCGGCCCCGGTAGGCGACCAAAACATTTTAGAGCTCCCACACTTTCCAGCTCTTTCAGCAAGAACCTGGGGAGGGGGCGTCCAACAGTGACCTCCCCCACCACCCCTCCTTTCCTTACATCAGGCAATGACAATACTTCTCAGCCCCAAATATTCTATGGGGAATCATAGAATAGAATCACAGAATCCTAGAGTTGGAAGGGACCACCAGGGTCATCTAGTCCAACCCCCTGAACAATGCAAGAAGTTCACAACTACCTCCCCAACACACCCCATTGACCCCTCATCCATGCCCAGAAGATGGCCAGTTCTCATGAACTGCCTACGGTCATAGAATCAGCATTGCTGACAGATGGCCATCTAGCCTCTGCTTAAAAACCTCCAGGGAAGGAGAGCTTACCACCTCCCGAGGAAGCCTCCTCCACCGAGGAACCGCTCTAACTGTTAGAAAATTCTTCCTAATGTCTAGACGGAAACTCTTTTGATTTAATTTCAGCCCGTTGGTTCTGGAAAGAGAGAAACCCCATTGCAGCTCATGGCAAAGACAGTTCTGCCACTTCTGACGGCTTTCACCTCCCTGATCTGCGACATGTCTCAGAGTGGCTCCCCAAACCGTCATTTAACTTTAACCCTGTGAAGCGAGGCAGAGAACCACTAGGGTCGCATAAAACTCCATCACCGCAGCACACACCTTCATAAGAACGTACGAGCCCTGCCGGATCGGACCAGGGGTCCATCGAGTCCAGCATCCGGTTTCACCCCTGGAGGGTCAACGAATAGGGCACAGGGGCCGAGGCCTTCCCCTGGGGTTGCCTCCTAGCACTAGGACTCTGAGGATGACTGCCCCAGCTGTGGAGGCTCTCTTTAGTCAACATGGCTAGGAGCCATTGAGGGTCCCATCCCTTCCATGAGACCGTTCAAATCCCCTTCTAAATCCATCTGCGCTTATGGCTCGCACTACGTCCCCTGGCAGTGGAGTCCACAATTTAATTACTCATTGAGTAAAAGGGCTAGATTCAAACCCAGTCGCACCTTAGAGACCAACATTTTCGGGGTATGACCCGATCAAGCAACAAGCTCTTGGCAAGGCAGGCGCTCCAAGACTCCAAGAGGTCATCCAAACTCACCCCACTCTGCAGGCTCACAAGATGCCCTGCCGCAAGGTCTTTGTTCCCAGACCCAGCATCCGTAATTCAACAATATCACCAGCCTACTTCGCAGGGCTGTCGTAGAGATGGAGACTATCCCCACCAAAAAGCCACACAACTCCCAGAGAGGAACACTACGCCCTATATTTCTCCACAATTTACATTACTCCATACTTCCAACTTGTTGCAGAGGTGCCCCCCGGCGTCAATCAACCGCCGTCGAGACACCCCCCTCAACTGCCACTGAGACGCGACTGGGGAAGAACCATCCACATGGCCCGTCCCCCCAGATAACCAATGGGTGGGATCCCAAAGACATCAACTCCTTTTTCAGGATAATCTTACCTTCCCTTTTCGCGGGAGACCCTCTCACGAGAAAGGCAGCCGCCGCCATGCCAAAGGGGACTGAAAAAGGATACATTTTCACCGCTCCGGATTTGGTGCCAATGGCCATAATTCGTAGCTTGGGGTCGAAGGCCAAAGAACTCGGCTGATTCGGAAAGCCATGCTCCACCGTCTGGAAGAGAAGCAAAGATACATCTTACTTGCATCAAAGCAAAGAGCTCCGATCGTTCAAGAAGGAGACCCAGAAGTCCATTTGCAAAGAGCTGGGGTGGATTTAAGTCCATTTGTAAAGTTTTTAACATTGGGTTCATTTGCCCCGCGTCAGCTTCCACGAGCCACAGAGATACTGCACCATGCAAAGCGTTCTTAAACGCAACCAAGTTTCTGGCCAGGTCTGAATGCGAGTCAAGAAATTATCCCAGTCACACGCGGTGAACATCTTCCGAAAAGCCCTGCTGGATCAGGCCAGAAGCAAACCCAAACAAGCATCCAATTTCCAACACCCTTTGGGAAGCCCGTAAGCAGTGTGATGGCCACAGCCCTCCTAGAAACCGGAATTCCCAGGTACACTGCCTCAGAACATGGAGGCTCCATCAAGCCATCACCGCTAACACACTCACACCCCCTGTGGCTGTGCACTGCAGAGAATAATGTCTTCTCTGGACATTTACGAGCCTCCACATATGTTTTCGTCGAAGATCCCCCAAACCGCGCCCAGTTATCATCCGCAGAACCCCAGGAGACGTTAGAAGGCAGGTTGGGAACTACTAATTTAGAGGGAGAATGAGTTCCCACCTCTCAAAGCAAGCTCAAACGCCCCAAGCAATGAGTGCCACTAGGCATGCACCGAGTGCGCTTTCCGAGCACTGGGAAATCTCAACTTTGTCCCTACCCTTCGAACCTAGGATTCAGGGGATCGTTCACTTTCACTTAAGCTTGGCACTTTCTAAGTAAAAATTGTGTGGGTGTAGGGGGGTATCACCACAGAGAACCCGCGCTTTATATCGGCACCCGCGCGCGAGAGCAGGATTCCAAGGACCTGGCATTGCGGTGAGGCAGTACAGCGTACTGGTTAGAACTCTGGACTGGGATCTGAGAGACCCAGGTTCGAATCTCTGCTCTGCCATGGAAACTCACTTAATGATCTCTGGCCAGTCTTGGCCTCGCCTGACCTCGCAGGGTTGTTGTGAAGATAAAACAGAGGAGGGGAGAGAGTTGTAAACTGCTTGGGGCCCCTACTGGAGGAAAAAAAGCAAGGTATAAACATCTTTTTTTTAAAAAACCATAGGGTTTGGACTATGTTCAACTAGTTTTACCCCAAGCTTAGATCTACCAGTTTCACAAATTTCCAGAAAAAGTGTTTTATCTGTAGCCTGTGAGTCATTCATCGATTTTTTTGCCCCTTCTTAACCTAGGACGTCCTTTGGGGTCAGGTTATAAGTTTTAAGAATCTGATTTTCGGAAGTCAACACAACTGTTTTATTGTAAATTCTGGGAAATGAATCTTGGGCAGGCAAAGTAGGGGCGCTACCATTGTGTCCTGCCCCGTCTCTCTGGGGGGGGGGGCACTAAAGCCCTCCCCTCTACCCCCGGTAACCCAATTCCACTACCCCTCTGGCTTCCAAGCTTTCCCCAGGCTCGATCCCGCATGCTTCCAAGCACATCTTAGCAACCACAAAGGCAGCATTGTTTGAACTCCAATCCAGCAAGCCAAATTCTGCACCCAATCCCCCATTGGGTGCAACCAGCCTCGTGCCAAAAGGCAACCAAAGATTTATTTATTTACACCAAGGAAAGACAGACAGGGAGCCAAGTTGCCAAACTCTGCCCATCTGCATCGTTTATCCAAGCGGCAGCCGCAGGGCACGATCCAACAGCCCCGCAGAACATCTCGCACACCGGCCTCCGCTTCCGCCTGCCTGCCACTTGCAAAATAAACAGCTGCGGCCACGAGGACTAAAAACTTGCCCTCCAAAAATAAAAAATGTTGACTCTCAGGAATCTGAGAGTACAAAATTGCAGACACGCTGCAGCCGAGGGCAAACGCATGCCCAGCAGATTTCTGCACATGGCCAAACACTAACACAGTGTTCATCCTTTGCAACTTTTTATTTGGTGCATGTGGCCTAATGTGTCAAAATCTAGAAGACGACGTTCCTTCCCCCCTCCCCTAACGGGCAATGTTTTCCATGCTGTGCGCGCAACCAAGGCCAGAAGAAAGTGAACTTGACTGCCAGCCCTAGCTCCCCGGCAGCCGCGCCGGGGCCACTCGGTGGTCTTCCACCGCCGGCCAAGAGCTCTATGGGAGAGTAACAAGAGGGCCGAGTCGACCCACGCAACACAGGTGCGAGCTTTGGCGAGCTTCGCCGAGCTCCGACCCAGCAAGCCTCGGGGGGACGCATGCTTTAAGGCCGCCGGAAAAGAGGAATCAAGGCTTTGGCCGAGGGCTGCTCTCCCAAGTGGTCCCTCCCTCCTCGTCCCCCCCCACCCCTGCCGAGTATCCTCTTTGCCAAGAGCTGCATTGTCCCCCGCTCGGCCCTCCGGATAAATGAACTCTTTCAGCCAATTCCAGCTTCTCTTCTTTTCGGGGTCAACGCAGCCGAACATTCGGCGCAAAGGAAACAGCGGAGAAGAAGGGACCTGTAAACCACGGGCCGAATTCCATCTTCCCCTCCTTCGCCAGGACCACACAGAGAAATGGGCGCCCCATGTTCTGCGAGCACAGCCAGGAAAAGGAAACGAGAACCGTTTCCATACGCTTCCCCCCCCCCAAGTTCTTTCCACCACTGTGAGAACGCAAAGGAAAAGCGTGCCAATATTGGTAGGATGAACCAGCGCATCACGACTAGCATCCATTTGGACTAGTAGCCACGGATAGCCTTCTCCTCCAGGAACATGCCTACTCCCCTCTTAAGGCCTTCCAAGTTGGCAACCACCCCCACATCCTACGGCAGGGAGTTCCACAAGTTAACGACGCGTTGCGTGAAGAAAGACTTCCTTTGGTCAGTTTTGAATCTCTCCCCCTCCAGTTTCAGCAGATGACCCCGTGTTCTGGTATTATGAGAGGGGGAGAAAAGCTTCTCCCTGTCCACTCTCCACACCATGTATAATTTTATAGACCTCTATCATGCCTCCCCTTAACAGCCTTCTTTCCGAGCTAAACAGCCCGAAGGGTTTAGGTCACTGAGTGACCTCAGGCCAGTCACACTCTCCCAGCCTAGCCTATCTCACAAGGTTGTTGTGAGGATAAAATAGGGGAGGGGAGAATGACGCAAGCTGCTCTGGGACCCCACTAGGGAGAAAGGCGGGGCATAAATGAATAAAATAAATAATTTATAAAAACGCATGCTTTCCTAGCTGCACATCACGCAAACATGCTTTGACCATGACCTCCCTAGATCACGACAAACTAGGGTTGGGAAAATCAGTTGGCGGCAGAATGTCACTATAGCGACTCCCCCCCACACAAATAGCCAGGAAGGAGAGAGCTAGTGGGATGTAGTTGTTAACAGCAGCGGATTCTAATCCAGAGATCCGGGTTCGATTCCCCACTCCTCTGTGTGAAGCCTGCTGGGTGACCTTGGACCGATCACAGCTCTCTCCGAATTTTCGCAGGCAACGGCCGGCCACTTCTGAACGTCTCTTGCCCTGAAAACCCTATGGGGTCGCTGTAAATCAGCTGTGACTTGATAGCGCGCACACACACACAATAGCCATGGGGGGAAATCAGAACAAAACGCTCCAGCAGGACCAATATTCTGGATTCTCCAGGCAGACAGAATCCCAAGCGCCTATGCATTCGCCCGTAAGAAAGGCCATATGCCCAGAGCGGAAACCCAGTCGGCAAATCTGCATAAGATAATTTGCTTTCATTAGTTCCGGGGGAAGGAGAAGGAATCCCCGCAGGGCACTCAAATCCCTCCCCCAAGAACTGGAAACCTTGAGAACCAGAGTGGCAGTAGGTGATTCCCTGCAAACATCTCTGGAGCTCTTTCAAGCACCACCAGAGATTCAGGATCAGAAGGCTGGTTATTAAAGACGAAACCAGGGTCTTGGGAAGCGGGGCACTACGCCGTGTGGGATAATCCAGCGTATGGGCCCTGCTCCTAACTTATTTCAGCGGAATAGCTATGCGCGGCTACAGCCCTGCCGGCGGTTCCGGCATTCAGCTCCCAGCATGGACCCAAGAAGTCCTGAGGCGTTCCAGGCCTACCAGCAGCAAAACAGCTCACACTCAGAGTTTCCCAATGACCCACACAGAACTTGATATTCAGGGACTCGGGTGCGAGTCTATCCTTCATCCTTTTCGGTCCACGTGCTGATAAAAACAGAGCTCAGAGCTTCCTCATCGAAACCGACTTAAAAAAAAAATTATAACTGAGTCAGCGTGACTGCAGGAGACAGAATAAGTGACTGGTAGGCCCAACCAACTGGATCACCTCCTGGATTGAAGGAACAAACCCATGCTGAAGTAAACGCCATTTGCTTTCCAGGTTCCTTTTCTCCCCCTCCCAGAATGAAGGAGATAGTCCCCACGCTGCCGCACCGGAGCCAAGAACTCTAAATGTGTCCCAGCAAACCACAGTCGATAAGAACTGCGGAGAACACATCAGCCACAAACCCTGGTTCGAAACCCGTTGGCTGAGCTGCCCAAAAGAAAACCACGGTTTATCGGGACGCCTGAATGCAACCCACGCGTTCGCAAAACTCCCATTACCAGGGGCCGCTGGCAGGGGCCCAGTCCTGGGGTGACTCAGTAAGCTGTCACAAGCGGAAGGGCCTTCTCAGCTGTGGCCCCTGCCCTGCGGAATGCTCTCTCCGATTATACCCGTGCCCTGCCGGACCTGTTTAGTCTCCACAGGGCACACAAGGCCACATTGTTTCGTTTGGCCTTTGGAGTGTAATCCACATGTTTGGGTTGTTTTGTTAGCAGGATGGCGCTAGCCACATATGTTTAATATTTAATATTTTATTATTAATAGTTTACTATTATTAATTATTAACTATTGATTTAATAATTTAATATTTCAACGTTAACGTTTTATATTTGTTATCTGCTTGTGTATTGCTTTTAACTCCGCTTTAAAGTTGTAAGTCGCCGGGAGACCCTTTGTGTTAGCGGCGACTCAAAAATAGCAATAATCCGATAAATAAATAAACAAAAACACCGCCAGGAATCAGATGCCATGCCTCTATGTTCAGAGTCAGAACCAACTGTGGCTCCCAGCCGAGCATTTGTGGCATCGCTAATCTGGGTGTGTGGCAACACCCCCCTATCCGAGCCATAAGGGCTAGAACAGGGGTGTCAAACATACGGCCCACGGGCTGGATCCGGCCCCTTGAGAGCTCTTATCTGGCCCGGGCCGGTGAGACATGGCTTGGACCCCAACAAGTGACGTTTATGTCATATCTGGCCCTCGTAACAAATGAGTTTGACACCCCTGGGCTAGAAGCTTGCTTTCCAGAGTCAATACAAACTCTCCAAAGACCAGACTACGCTGAAGGCCTTCGTTCGTCTGTTTGAGGATCGCCCTGCAGAGAACATTCTCAGAGTGATGTAGTAATTGCAGGTGTTCAAACAGCCCCAAAAAACAAAAGGGCGGGGGCCTTAGCTGGACAGATGTGGTCTCCGGATCGCCCAAGGCACAGGAGACGGCATCAGCCACGGCTGTGCTGGTTTCAGCATTTCTTGAGCGTTGCACGCAGGGCTTGCCATCTTGAAAAATGCTGCTCCAAGTCAAGATGCCACCCGCACGAGTCATGGCCGTAATCTTACAAACCCATCAGCCAGTAGGGCAGCCCGAGAGACATCCTGCCTCACTCAACGGGGTGAAAAAGACCGGGCTTCAGAGGCGGGCGTCCTCTTCCTGGACCGCCTTGAGAACACCCAACCGAACAAGGGAGAGGACCCCGAAGGGAAATAACCGGTTGGTTTCCTCGCCAGAATCTGCATACTGTTTAGCAGCATTTCTTAGGGCTAAACAAACAAAACCCCAGATGTTTTAAAAGCCATCTCTTTATTCCAGAGGGATTACAAGTGTTCACCATGAAAATTATCCCACAGCTCTTATACGGAGCTTCAATATGGATCCCTCAGGTTATCGAGAGTCTCGACCTCCCCTTGTGTCCGTTTTTACGGCGAATTACAAGGACCCCAAGATGTGCAGTTAAAGGTTAGAATTAGGACAAGGCTCTATGGAAGTTAAAGCGGGGCTATGAGCAAAGGTCATGTTTTCAACTGAGAAAGATGGGCTGATCTGCAAACTAAACAAAGACCACTTTTGCTCTCGTTGGATGGCAAGAACCAGACAAGAAATTATTAATCCAAGGCCTATCTAAGGTTACCTTATAGGTATGGGGAATAGTCAATCACGAACACGAAAGCCTTTATTGGCGTTAAAAGGAAATTTACAGTGTACAATAAAATCAAGATATAAGGGCATGCAGATATCATACGATAAAATTTACTATAAAATTATTTTTATAAGAACATACAATCCCACTAAATCGGTTACTTGGTTATTCAATCCTGACTTAACCATCATGTGGTGCAGAATAACAAGCGCGTTACGAGCTGAAAAAACCTTGCCACTGCGTCAATAGTTATTGGATCCTCTGTGGTCATGAGGTGGGACACCGTAGATTTGGCAGGTAACCATTCCCTATCAGCAAGTAATGGGTCTGTGAGATTACATCGGCCCCTATCATACAGCGAACACTTGAGGATATGTGAAACTGTTTCATAGAATTGGGACCACCAGGTCATCTAGTCCAAACTCCTGCACAATGCAGGAAACTCACAACTACCTCCCTACACACCTCCAGTGACCCCTACTCCATGCCCAGAAGATGGCCAAGATGCCCTCCCTCCCATGAACTGCCCAAGGTCATAGAATCAGCCTTGCTCCAACTCTATAATGTGTGCTAGGAGAGTATGCGCTACCCAATTTTTGCAAACTCCAGCTTATTTTAGCAATTTAATAGTCCCTCGTGCTCGCTCGCTTGAACACTGCCCCTTCAGCAGTGTTAAATGGTAGATACGGCAATTTACCTTATTCAGATCAGAAGAGAGTGGAAAAGCCATCTTCGCTTCCTAGCCTCAACCTGGAGGAAAAAAATTCTCAAGCCGCAAAGAGTTAAGTACAGCTTCTCTTGCCAGCTCAGAAGAGGTGACAAATGAGAGGCGATCCACTAACCCGGTGCTCGGAAACAATCACTCCCTTATTCGCCTGGGGAGAGCAGGAAGCATCTCCAGGTGATCACATTTAGCAGGGAGAGGGGGGACTGTGTCAATGGTGATGCACCGCAACTAAGGTTAGAATTCATGGCCAGGTGAACACGGGGCAGCTAGTTATTTCCACAACCTGCCATTTACTCTTTGCAATTACCGTATTTTTCCGTCGATAAGACGCCCCCATGTATAAGACGACCCCTATTTTTTTGAACCCAAAATTAAGGAAAAAATAGGGCTTGTCTTCCATGTATAAGACAACCCCCAATTTTGGGGCAAATTTTTAAAGAAAAAATACGGTATATACGGAGGGGCTGTGGCTCCGTGGCAGGGAAGCGGCTTGGCATGCAGAAGGTCCCGCGTCCAAAGGGTCAGGGAGTAGGAGATGTGAAAGATCTCTGGCCACTGCCGGTCAGGGTAGCCCTTGATAGATCACCTTCGGCAACTCACCTTCCTTTAGCATCAGTATCCGGCGTCTGAACACTACACAAAGCCGCCGGCAAAGAGCCAGTGAGGATGCCAAGGATTCCGCTCTGCCTGGCATTCTGCCCTCACTAAGCCTCCGAGGAGGAAGAGGATTTGGTTTTTATTTGCCGATTTTCTCTACCATTTAAAGGAGAATCAAAGCAGCTTACAATCTCCTTCCCTTCCCCTCCCCACAACAGACACCCTGGGAGGTAGGTGGGGCTGAGAGAGAGTGACTAGCCCAAGGTCACCCAGCAGGATTCATGCGGAGGAGCGGGGAATCGAACCCGGTTCTCCAGATCAGAGTCCGTTGCTCTTAACCACTACGCCAAGCTGGCAGGTACTGGAATTTTCATGCGACAACCTGACGCCACTCGCTTCAACATACAGACAGGCAAGGTGACCCTACTAACAGGAGGTCTCTGTAGCTCGGGGCCACTTCATGTGAATAACCTCTCTAGCTTCACGACAATTTACCACCTGCACGGGAGCACTCCAGCCAAGATCCTCCCAAACAAACCTCGCGCCACCCTCCCACACCCCCTTCCGGCAACTTGCGCTTGTTCGAAGTCGTCTCCGGCGAGACGCGCCGTGTCCTCGGCCCTCTCCTGCAGCTGCGGTGTCTGTCTTTTGGTTTGCTTCGACGAGCCAACTAAGAAAGTGGTGCGTGGCAGGAGCACGAATCGCATGAACACATGAAGCTGCCGTACACTGAATCTGACCCTTGGTCCATCAAAGTCAGTATTGTCTACTCAGACCGGCAGCGGCTCTCCAGGGTCTCAGGCAGAAAAAGGTCTTTCCCATCAGCTACTTGCCTGGTCCCTAACTGGAGATGCCGGGGATTGAACCTGGGACCTTCAATATGCCAAGCAGATGCTCTATTACAGCCCCTCGGGAAAACACCCTTGGTCCATCAAAGTCAGTTCTGTCTACTCAGACCGGCAGCGGCTCTCCAGGGTCTCAGGCAGGGGTCTATTCGCATCACCTACTTGCCTGGTCCCTTTAACTGGAGATCCTGGGGATTGAACCTGGGACCTTCTGCATGCCAAGCAGAGGCTCTACCACTGAGCCACAGCCCCTCCCCAAAGAAGAGCACATGAACACATGAAGCTGCCGGCTACTGAATCAGACCCTCTGTCCATCAAAGTCAGTATTGTCTACTCAGACCGGCAGCGGCCCTCCAGGCAGAGATCCTTCACACCACCTACTCGCCTGGTCCCTTTAACTGGAGATGCCGGGGATAGAATCTGGGACCTTCTGCATACCAAGCAGAGGCTCTACCACTGAGCCACGTCCCCACCCAACCCCAGTGGCGCATCTTACGCCGATTTATTTATCGACTATAGCATCGTTTCCTGAGCTAGGAGGGAGGCTGGCCCAAGGTGAACCGAACTGCTCAGCGTTTAAAGGACCCTGCTATTTCTTCTCCCCCCCGTTTTCGATTGCAGACTGGGTCAGATTAACCCAAGGAGGGGAAAGAGGCACGGGTTGTGGCAATCCACAATTGCGCATAAGTGCGCTACGACCTGGGCTTTACAAAGACCCGCGCGAGGGGAAAGTGTGGGGCAGGCGACGGCAAGTTGGGCCTCCCCCCTGAGCTGAACCGCGGTTGAGTCACAACTCTTCAATGCAAACAGCAGGAAGTATGGGGCATTTCCCTCCTTAGCTGCTCAATGAGGAGGAGGAGGAAGAGGAAGAGTTCATTTTTAAATGCTGACTTTCTCTACCACTTCGGGAAGAATCAAACCGGCTTACAATCACCTTCCCCACAACAGACATCCTGAGAGTTAGGTGGGGCTGAGAGAGCTGTGACTAGCCCAAGGTCGCCCAGCTGGCTTCATGCGTAGGACTGGGAAAACAAATCCAGTTCACCAGATTCGCGTCCGCCGCTCATGTGGAGGAGCGGGGGAATCGAACTCGGTTCCCCAGATCAGAGTCCACTGCTCCAAACCACCGCTCTTAACCACTACACCACGCTGGCTCATGCTGGAGCAAATTTACTCGCCCTAGGAGAGTAGCTATTCATACTACACGGTCCTCTCCGATTCCCAATGCAGAAATGGGGTTACGCTCAACTCTTTCCCCCTTCCTGCCCCAATGGGGCTTTCGAGGGCCATCCCCACCCAGGCCCCAAACATCAAGCGCTCATCCCTTAAAGCAAAGAGGGTACCTAAGATAGGGCTGGAGAACAAGATTTCCAAATGTGAGACCCCGCAAGACTTCTTCAAACCACCACAGCTACATGGGCGGCACGCAAAGTCACCCACCACGCTATGCCACAATCCCAAAGGTGCCCAAAAAGGTTGGGGACCCTGGGTTAGCGGGTCGGATGAGGATCGGAGAGTCCCAGGTTCAAATCCCCCCTTGGCCATGGAAGCTCTCTGGGTGACCTTGGTCCGGTCACACACTACCTCGCCTACCTCACAGGGCTGTTGTGAGGATAAAATAGAGATGAGCTTGCTAGGAGCCATTTTGGGTCTCCTGAAGGGAGAAAAATGGGGTATAAATGAAGAAAATAAACTAGAGCGAAGGACGCTTTGTAGACTAAATGAGATATACTCCATGAATATGCACGTTTGACCCAAGACGTAGATTTCTATGCGCTTGGCAGGTGGCCAGAGCATGAATGCCACACAATACGTCCCAAGTCAACTCATCCTGGCATTCTTAGCTCCCAAATGGTCAATTTATATACATTTTTCCAAGTCAATTCAGATGACTAAATTTCCCCCCAGCCTGCAGGAGGGGTATTATGCAGAAACGGAATTATGTAGAAATGGAAAACTGGCTTTTAAAAAAAAAACACGAATTCAATTCAGAGGCCATAACATTGCAGGGGAGGGGACAAGAAAAATGGAAAGCGGGACGGGTTGGGTTAGAAAAATCAGCGCTTCAAATGCAAGCCCAGCACCCAGTCAGCGGCACGGACCGATGCTCTCGGTCGCGGAAGGATCGCGCGGTAACTTATTGACTGTTCCACTTCAGAACGGGGGGGGGGACGGAGGGGGAAAAAAGAGATTAAAGGCGAGCAAATCTAAAGGGAATTCCCAGCCCGTACAAAAACTAGCATAATGGAGGGAGCGTTCCACTGCCAGCGTTCATCAAGCCAAGCTAGTTTTTCAAAGCTCAGAAAGATGGTTGAATGTGGAAGCACAGAATACTTACTGGAAAAGTCAGTAATGCTAGGAAAAGTGGAAGGCAGCAGGAAAAGAGGAAGATCCAGCACGAGATGGATCGACTCTATGAAGGAAGCCACGGCCCTCAGATTGCAAGACCTGAGCCAGGCTAAGGATAGAACGTTTTGGAGGACACGGATTCATAGTGTTGCCGTGAGTCGGAAGCGACTTAACAGCAACCGACTTGTGGCAAGGCAAGAGACGTACATGGTATGCCATTGCCTGCCTCTGCGTCACGCCCTTGGTATTCCTTGGAGGTCTCCCACCCAAATACTAACCAGCGTGGTGTAGTGATTAAGAGCGGTGGTTTGGAGCGGCGGAGGCTAATCTGGAGAACCGAGCTTGATTCTCCACTCCTACACATGAAGCCAGCTGGGTGACCTTGGGCCAGTCACAGCTCTCTCAGCCAGATCGACCTCGCAGGGTGTCTGTTGTGGGGAGGAGACGGTGATTGTAAGCCGGTTTGATTCTCCCTGAAGCGATAAAGTCAGCATATAAAAACCAACTTTTTCTTCTTCGCCTTCTTTTTCTAAAAATTGAATTCTGAAGTGGTCTATTCCAGCCAGGAGATGCACTGTCCTATGGAGTGGATCGCATAACTCAGCTCATAGAATCATAGAGCTGGAAGGGACCACCAGGGTCATCTAGTCCAACCCCCTGCACAATGCAGGAAATTCACAATTCACAGGAAATTGCTCAGAGTTGCAGTGTGAGTATTTACGGCTGATTTTGGCTTATAATGCAGGCCAGCCCCCTGCATCTTCCAACTGATGTACCACCAGGAGAACTAGGAACTTGAAAAGGGGACAAACGGCATGTTGAATTCAGCCGGCGTTCAGGCTGGGGCGGAGGAAGAGAGGAAGCCGGGCGCACACTTCGCCCTTGGGGAGTCAAGAACATTTCTGGGAGCGATTGAAGCAGCTCGCCAAGCGAGCGTCCCATTTTACAGAGGTGAATCATGGGAGAGGGGGAGAGACATCACCCCGCGCACCGAAGGGGGAACTTGAAACCGAATGGCCAAACTCAACCGGCTACCGCCTACCCCAGCAGTGCAGGCCTAGCCCGACCCGACCGAAGTCCCGGGCCCCAATCCTGAGCCCTTTGGACGGCCTGCTTCTCCCAGGTGTCGCCGACGAAGGAAGTGAAAATCCTGCTACACAGTCGCTGCCAGGTAAGCATCATCGGCTTAGCGAGGATTAGGAAGAGAGGCACGGTGTTTGGGCCCAACATTTGCCCCCATCGTCTGGTCTCAATTAATTTGCGCCGATTCGCATCCGCTGCCACTAAAATGCAGAATCGGTCACCGGCCTCCGAACCCTGGCTTGCGAAACCTCGACAATCGATGCTCGCTGCACCCCATTTTGCCCAAAAGGTTTTCCCTCGCATTCCCGAAACAGTGAAAGAGCAAGACTTGGATGAGAGCTTAGCTGCCGCGGACGTCGAAAACACCCTCCTCCCAGGTCGTGCCGCTCTTCCAGACACCTCCGCAGGGATGAACGGCTAACCCAGGCATCCCTGTTCACGGACACACAGCGGAATTTGCCACCTCAAACGAGAAAGAGGGCCATGGTTCAACGGCAGAGCATCTGCTTGGCATGCAGAAGGTCTCAGGTTCAGTCCCCGGCATCTCCAGTTAAAGGGACTAGGCAAGTAGGTGATGTGAAAGACCTCAGCCTGAGACCCTGGAGTGCCACTGCCGGTCCGAGCAGACAATACTGATTTTGATGGACCAAGGGGTCTGGTTCAGTATAAGGCAGCTTCATGTGTTCGAAGAGGCCAATGTGGGAGGCAAAGCACCCAGAGACACAACTGGCACCCAGAGCACCCAGAGCCACAACGGGCAGCCTCCTCTCTAAAGAAGCGCTTGGCGGGCACAACAGCGCTTTGTGGCTAAATATATTCTTCCCACGTGCCAGCGCTCCAGCTGCTTCGGCACAACGCAACTGCCTTCCCAGAACATGCGCCGCCCCCCCACTTCGGATCTGCACCCACAAAGCTTTCCCCCTGCCAACGATGACAATGTGTCCCTTGCCCATCCTACCCCGCTGTTTATACCGGACTTAAAAAAACACCAGGTTGTGAGGTTCTTGGGGCAGGATTCTGCTGTCCCTTACCCCGAGCACTGCAAAACATTATGCTTACACAATACCAAAACCTCAGTTCAAACCTTACTTTCGCCTCCGACAGAGAAGAAGAGTTGGTTTTTACATGCCGACTTTCTCTACCACTAAAGGAAGAATCAAACCGGCTGACAATCGCCTTCCCTTCCCCTCCCCACAACAGACACCCTGGGAGGTGGGTGGGGCTGAGAGAGTTCTGAGAGAACGGTGACTAGCCCAAAATCACGCAGCAGGCTTCATGCGGAGGAGTGGGGAATCGAACCCGGTTCTCCAGATCAGGCAGTCATTTATGGATACGGCACATAGCCAGACATATACAAAAGACATTAGACGTCAAAACCAGGAATTTCAAGTATAAAATACACTGGAGACTACATTAAAATCCTAAGAGGACACTACTAGATACATCGATAATAATGCAGGTGATCCCAACAATTTGCGCCTAATTTTGGACGCGGCGGCACAAAATTTAGCAGCGTCAACAGAAACCCTTGGATTTTCATCTGAGAGCAACCCTCCTGGCCCTCTCCGACTCCAAGTGATCTGAGAGCCTGTTAGTCCAAGGCTGAATAAATCTGCCACGAGTCTCTTCGTAGTAAGGGCAGTGGATGAGAATGTGCTCCACAGTCTCTACGTCCCCTCTAACTCAATGGCGTAATCTCTCTGAGTTGGGGATTTTTTTTTAATAACTACCCTCTAGGAGTGCTGAGGGGAAGGCAGGTTCTCCAGATCAGAGTCCACCGCTCCAAACCACCACACCACGCTGGCTCCAAGCCTTTCTCATCCACCAAACGGGGATCTTGGCGGCCTACCTTGCAGGGTCATCGTCGCCCCAGTAAGATTAGCACTGGTGGGCCTGGAACGCTCTACAGCATAAGTATTATGAGTGCCAGCAAGCTGAATGTTTCAATGGAACGGAGGCTGAACACCAGAAAGGTAAGACAAGCCGCTCTGGGGATGGGTTCACACATGATGCACGGCAGACCTGGGTTGGCCTCTGCATGTAGGTTCATCATACTTTATTTACACCATATTTTCTCCCCCAAGCTAACACATGAACTTACGCTGAATCAAACCCTGGGTCCATCAAAGTCAGTATTGTCTACTCAGACCGGCAGTGGCTCTCCAGGGTCTCAGGCAGGGGTCTTTCACACCACCTACTTGCCTGGTCCTTTTTAACTGGAGATGTTGGGAATTGAACCTGGGACCTTCCGCATGCCAAGCAGATGCTCTACCACTGAGCCAGTGACTTATGACTTCCTTCTCTTCTTCCTTTTACCCTCACAACAACCCTGTGAGGAAGACTGAGCCGAGAGCCTGCAACTAGCCCAAGATCACCCAGCCAGCTTCCACCGCAGAGTGGGGATTCGAACCTGGGCCCCCAGAACCTCCCCTCCATTTTACACTCACAACAACCCTGCGAGGGAGGCCGAGCTGAGCGCCTGCGACTGACCCAAGATCACCCGGCAAGCTTCCGTGGCAGTGTGGGGATTCGAACCTGGGTCTCCTAGACCCTGCAGCCAAACCTGTCCCTTTGACAACGTCTCTGCCAACACTCATATGGGGTGGGGGCACTCACGCGCTCACCCTTTTTAAGGTGTGCGCCCAAGGGACATTTTGTGTGGGTGGAAGGACCGAGAGCGTCAAAAGTCAAAAGGGCTTGCTGCAGTTCATCACCAGGCCGCCTGCCCTCGCTCCGAGCCACGCGCATGTTTACGCCAGAGAAGCATGGGCCCCTGGTGGGATCATCCAGCGACCCTTTCCAAATTAAACACATCCCATGTCCCCAGATGCCAAAGTTCAAGAGAGAGGAGGAGGAGGAAATATCCATCAATGTTTGGTGTGCAGGACTGCCTGGTTTTTAGCAGCGGGCCGGGGAAGCTTTTTTCTCCCAGCAGGGGGATAACTGGGATGGGGAAATCGGACAGGTTTGAAAAGGCACAGCCACAAGGCCAAGGAAGAAGAGTTGGCAACTCTACCCACAGGGCAGATCTAGGATGCCAACCAATACAGGGTGCTGGACTAGCTGGACCCTCACTGGTCTGATCCAGCAGGGCCCTTCTGAGGTCCTTCTCAGCCTCTGTGCCCTGTGGTTGGACCTCCAGAGGAACTGGTCGGCCACCGTGTGAGGAGGAGAAAGAGGAGGAAGAGAAAGAAGAAGAGGAGGAGGAGTTGGTTTCTAAGGTGTGCGCCCAAGGGACATTTTGCGTGGGTGGAAGGACCAAGAGCGTCCACTTAAGGGAGACTCAAACCAGCTTACAGTCCCCTTCCCTTCCCCACAACAGACACCCTGGGAGGCAGGTGGGGCTGAGAGAGCTCTAAGAGAGCTGTGACTAGCCCAAGGTCACCCAGCTGGCTTCGTGTGCTGGAGTGGGGGAACAAATCCAGTTCACCAGATTAGCCTCCGCTGCTCATGTGGAGGAATCGAACCCCAGATCAGTGTCCACAGCTCCAAACCACGGCTCTTAACCACTACACCATGCTGGCTCACCATGAGATGCTGGACTAGATGGACCACTGGTCTGATCCAGCAGGACTCATCTGGTGTTCTTATCAGGAGGCGGCCTTGGCCTCTATCCGGAGGACCTGGCTGGTCACTGTGTGAGACGGGATGCTGGACTAGATGGACCCCCCACTGGTCTGATCCAGCAGGGCTCTTCTGAGGTTCTTATCTTCTGACCCTCCCAGAAACAGGCCCCAATTCTAAACGTTCAGTAGCGCTACTACCCAAGTTGTGATAGTAAGAGGTGGGCTAAGAGGAGACCGCTCTAGCCCCTGACTCACCACCCAGCGGGACTTTCTCCTAAGTAACCTCCAGTTGCAATTCATCGCCTTCCCAATGAATCCGCCTGTGCAGATTCTCCGGTTTGCAATCCCCACTACAGGCACCAAGAGCCAGCGTGAAGTAGCGGTTAGAGCAGTGGTTCCCAACCTTTTTTTGACCAGGGACCACTAGGACTTTTTTGTTCGGTGCAGGGACCCCAAGGTTCAAAATAAAAATTCCGGGAATTTGAAAATAAACTTTAATCATAACTGTTAGTTAAACATTAAACTTAGAATTATATTTGAATATATATATATTATAATAGAGAACTTTTAATTGAAAATATTAATTTATTATGGGTTTATAACTTTGCTTCGCGGACCTTAATTTAGTTCTCGCGGACCCCTGGGGGTCCATGGACCCCTGGCTGGGAACCAGTGGGTTAGGGTGTCCGCTAAGATCTGGGAGACCCGGGTTTGAATCCCCATTCTATCCTGGAAAGCTTAGGGTGGGTCTCGGACCAATACCCCCCCTCTCAGCCTCACCTACCTCGCAGGGTTGTTGCGAGGATAAAACGGAGGAGGAGCTCGCAGGCCAACTCGGGGGGGGGGGAAAGGTGGGGCATCAGTGCAGCAAATAAATAAATTTGGGGCTGGCCTCGCCCAGACCAACCCAGCCCTAGGAAAAGTCTATAATCGCTTCCTGCAAGTCAACAATTGCGGGCGGGAAGACAGTGGAAGATTCATCCCCGGTGAAATCCAGTCATTATTAACATGGAAAGGCAAAATGCCAGCTGCTTCTGCCTCCCACCCTTCCGCGGTGCAAGCGCAAATTTTGCAACAGAGGGAACTGAGTCGAACAGGCAGCAAGATCTCTACCTTGGAAACCTACAGCGGTGGCGTGCCTCGGCCAGCCCAGCACCAAAACGGTTAATTTAAAGGGATAGGGGCAGGCTGGAAGCCTACACAATAAAGGCGAGAATGAAAGAGGGCTGTAAATCAAGATTGGGGAGTGGGGGGGGGAGAGGAAACCCTCTCCTCCAAGTCAGGCCTCTGAGGAGGGGATTCTTTGGTGCCGAGTTCGAATCCAGGGCAAAAACCCCACCCCGAACAGCAGCCTCGGCCTAGATTATGTGCTTCTCCGAGCAGCTAGGAAACCAACCTGGCATTACAGAGAGAGGGTGGGGAAGCCAAAACCAAAGCCACAACGGACAACACAAAAAACCCAATTCCTTTGAGAACCCCAGAGCCCCGTTCAGGAATCCCGGGGCCTACGAAACAATTTTTGCAAGCCATTTCCCAGCACAGGAGTAGTTGTGACCCTCCGCAGACACCCTGGGGCCAAACCCTGCAAGAATCCCTTGGGGCAGGGGAACCGCACTCTGCACACGAGCCGAGGCACTCCCATTTCCAGGCCCTGCTTTGGACACGCAAACCCCTAGTTTGAATTCAGGCCAACTATTCCCAGATTGAGAATCAGCCCAGAGTCCCTAAGATACTGAAGCGGTTTTGGAAGGGAGCCGGAGACAAAAACCCCGGGGCCGCCCCTGGTCGGCCACAAAAATCCCAGGGCCGCCCCGAATTCAAATTCACCCCCAAACCTTGCCAGATAGAGAATCAGCCCAGATTTTTCCAAGATACGGAAGCGCTCTCAGAAGGGAGCCGGAGAAAAGAAGGAGCCGCCGAGCTTGGAAAAGGGGGCTTTGTCACTCCGGACGGCAGGGGGTCAACACTCTCCGAAAACCGCAGGGGAAATTCTCGACCTTTGGGGCTTTTCCAGGCACTGCAAAAGAAAAGCGGGGTGAAGCCTCTCAAGAGAAATGGAGCGGGGGGGGGGGAATTAATGCAGATGGCCAAAATGAGAAAGGGGTAGGGGGGGGAGAAACCACAGCCTCACAATGGAGCAACAGATCGGATGGATTCTCAGCTCCCATCTAGATTCCTCCCTGGACCAAATTGGAGACCGGAAGGAGAAGAGACGGAGGGGGGGGGGGGGAAGAGAGAGAGAGTAATCATCTTTAAAAGCCTCCAGAAAAGGGTTTTTGCCCTTTTAAACCCACTCAATCCCGAATTAAAGCGGTTTGGAGACGCGGGAAGGGGAGGTGGGGGGGGGGTCACCCGCGCACCCCTACAACACAGAGAAGGAACTTCTGTTCGGATTCTGTCCCCCCCCCAAAAAAAGAAAATTCAGGTAAAGAAAGCAAGGGTGGTGTTAGCTCAGGAGAGGGGGGGGGTTAAGCTATTTTTCAAGGTGGGGAGAGAAAGAAAGACATCCCTCCCAATCTTTGCAAAAAGGGGGGCAGCAGAAGGAAGGAGGCAGGGATACAACTTCCACGGGGAGAGAGGTCTTTGCCCTCTGTCCCCCCCCCCAACAAGGGACTTCTCCCATCCCCATCTCTCCCCCCCCCCCCACCCCAAATTAATAATCCGGGGCTTAGAGAGAGATTGGGCTGAAAAGGAGCCCGCATTGGGATCCCTCTGCGGATGAAGAGGAGAGCCAGCATGATTTGGGGGGGGGGGCAGAAGAAGGGGAGAAAGCAGTTTTAGCCCATGAGGCTATGCCAATAATGAAGGGGGGGGCTGGAAACCAGACCCCCCTCCCCTTCTATTCCCAGCTCTGGCCAAAAGCAATGGGTCCAAGCCCCCCACCCCTTCCTCTTTGCAAAGGGACCCCTCTTCTTGTATTCCCGCCTCTGGCAGAAAGCAATGCCCCCCAAACCCACCCTTCTTTGCAAAGGGACCCCTCCCCTTCTATTCCCAGCTCTGGCCAAAAGCAATGGGTCCAAGCCCCCCACCCCTTCCTCTTTGCAAAGGGACCCCTCCTCTTCTAGTCCCAGCTCTGGCCAAGAGCAACGGCTCCACGCCTGCCCCCCACCCCTCTTTGCAAAGGGACCCCTCCTCTTGCATTCCCGGCTCTGGCAGAAAGCAATGCCCCCCCTCCAAACCCACCCTTCTTTGCAAAGGGACCCCTCCTCTTCTAGTCCCAGCTCTGGCCAAGAGCAATGGGTCCACGCCTGCCCCCCACCCCTCTTTGCAAAGGGACCCCTCCCCTTGTATTCCCGGCTCTGGCCAAAAGCAATGGGTCCAAGCCCCCCACCCCTTCCTCTTTGCAAAGGGACCCCTCCCCTTCGAGTCCCAGCTCTGGCCGAAAGCAATGGGTCCAAGCCCCCCACCCCTTCCTCTTTGCAAAGGGACCCCTCTTCTTGTATTCCCGCCTCTGGCAGAAAGCAATGCCCCCCAAACCCACCCTTCTTTGCAAAGGGACCCCTCCCCTTCTATTCCCAGCTCTGGCCAAAAGCGATGGGTCCAAGCCCCCCACCCCTTCCTCTTTGCAAAGGGACCCCTCCCCTTCGAGTCCCAGCTCTGGCCAAGAGCAACGGGTCCAAGCCTGCCCCCCCCCCACTCCTCTTTGCAAAGGGACCTCTAGGGCTAGCAGACCCCCCCCCTATTGTTGCAAACCCCCCCTGCAACACCTCCCCCGCTCCCCCCAGGGCAGTGTCGCAACCTCCCCGCCCCACCCCACCCCACCTTGTTGAAAGCGAAGAGGTCCTGCTTGATCTTCTCCCGCTGGGGGTCGTGGCCCTGGCGGCGGAACCGAAACTTCATCATCTTGCCGGGCAGAGCGGGGGGCGGCGGCGGGGGGCGCGGGCGGGAGCTTCCCCCATGCAAAAGGGCGTGAGCGGCGCCCGGGCGGGCTGGCGCATCCAGCGCTGCACAAGAGGACCCTCGGCGGGCGGGGGGGGGGGGAGCCAGGCTGGGGAGCGACGGCCGGCGCGGCCAATCAGCGGGCCCGGGGGGAGGGAAGGCGGGGGGCCGGGGGAGCCGCAGCCAGCCAGCCAGACAATGGGGCCGGCCGAGCGCGCCCTCGCCAGCCGCCTCGCGCGCCTGCGCAGGGCCTCCGGCGCAAAGCCTCCTGGGGATTGTAGTGTTCCAAGGGAGGAGGCGGGGACGGTGGGGACGGGGGCCAGAATCCCTTGGGGCCCTCTTCCCGGGCTCCATGAGGCTGCTGGGAAATGTAGTTTTTGGGGAGAGCCCGCCTCCAGAGTGCTCCCTTAGGGTTGCCAACTCCTGCTTGGGAAATGCCTGGAGATTTGGAGAGCAATGCTATAGTCGCTATACTATAGAGATTCCTAGAGATTTGGGGGATAATCCCATAGGGATTCCTGGAGATTTGGGGGATAATCCCTTAGAGATTCATGGAGATTTGGGGGATAATCCCATAGAGATTCCTAGAGATTTGGGGAATAATCCCATAGAGATTCCTGGAGATTTGGGGGATAATCCCATAGAGATTCCTGGAGATTTGGGGGATAATCCCATAGAGATTCCTGGAGATTTGGGGAATAATCCCATAGAGATTCCTGGAGATTTGGGGGATAATCCCATAGAGATTCCTGGAGATTTGGGGGATAATCCCATAGAGATTCCTGGAGATTTGGGGGATAATCCCATAGAGATTCCTGGAGATTTGGGGAATAATCCCATAGAGATTCCTGGAGATTTGGGGAATAATCCCATAGAGATTCCTGGAGATTTGGGGAATAATCCCATAGAGATTCCTGGAGATTTGGGGGATAAACCCATAGAGATTCCTGGAGATTTGGGGGATAATCCCATAGAGATTCCTGGAGATTTGGGGAATAATCCCATAGAGATTCCTGGAGATTTGGGGGATAATCCCATAGAGATTCCTGGAGATTTGGGGGATAAGCCCATAGAGATTCCTGGAGATTTGGGGGATAATCCCATAGAGATTCCTGGAGATTTGGGGGATAATCCCATAGAGATTCCTGGATATTTGGGGAATAATCCCATAGAGATTCCTGGAGATTTGGGGAATAATCCCATAGAGATTCCTGGAGATTTGGGGAATAATCCCATAGAGATTCCTGGAGATTTGGGGGATAAACCCATAGAGATTCCTGGAGATTTGGGGGATAATCCCATAGAGATTCCTGGATATTTGGGGAATAATCCCATAGAGATTCCTGGAGATTTGGGGAATAATCCCATAGAGATTCCTGGATATTTGGGGAATAATCCCATAGAGATTCCTGGAGATTTGGGGAATAATCCCATAGAGATTCCTGGAGATTTGGGGAATAATCCCATAGAGATTCCTGGAGATTTGGGGGATAAGCCCATAGAGATTCCTGGAGATTTGGGGGATAATCCCATAGAGATTCCTGGAGATTTGGGGAATAATCCCATAGAGATTCCTGGATATTTGGGGAATAATCCCATAGAGATTCCTGGAGATTTGGGGAATAATCCCATAGAGATTCCTGGAGATTTGGGGAATAATCCCATAGAGATTCCTGGAGATTTGGGGGATAAACCCATAGAGATTCCTGGAGATTTGGGGGATAATCCCATAGAGATTCCTGGAGATTTGGGGGATAATCCCATAGAGATTCCTGGAGATTTGGGGAATAATCCCATAGAGATTCCTGGAGATTTGGGAAATAATCCCATGGAGATTCCTAGAGATTTGGGGGATAATCCCATGGAGATTCCTGGAGATTTGGGGGATAATGCCGTAGGGTTGCCAACCTCCAGGTAGTGGCTGGAGATCTCCTGCTATTACAACTGATCTCCGGCTGATAGAGATCAGTTCCCCTGGAGAACTTGGCCGCTCTGGCAATTGGACTCTATGGCATTGTAGTCCCTCCCCTTCCCAAAACCCACCCTCCTCAGGCTCTGCCCCAAAAATCTCCAGGCATTTCCCAACCCGGAGCTGGCAACCCTTTGTACAACCCTGATCCTACTACATTGTTCATTGAATGTCCCATCCATTGATTGTGGTGGCTCACTCTGTAATCCGCCTTGAATCCAAGTGAGAAACAAGGACTATAAATAACATACATGAAAAATAAATAACCAAATTAAGACCCTAAGAAATGCTTTCCTGGGAGTCGGCCCTCAGGGCTGTCAGCAATCTGCAAGGGGGGGAAATATTCTGCCCCATTAATAGGGTCTTAACGGGATGCCATGGGCCAGGTGAAGCTATTTGATTAGGGTTGTCAGGTTCCTCTTCACAACCTGCAGGAAGTTTTTGGGGCGGAGCCTGAAGAGGGCGGAGTTTGGGGAGGGGACGGGCGTCAATGCCATAGAGTCCAATGGCCAAAGCGGCCATTTCCTCCAGGGGAACTGATCTCTATCGGCTGGAGATTAGTTGTAATAGCAGGAGATCTCCAGCTAGTACCTGGAGGTTGGCAACCCTATATTTGCAGCTGCCCATTTCCACGCATTAAGCCTCTCTTAAAGGTATGGAAGAATTTTTTCCCCTCCAGGCTGACGGCAACCCTCAGCCGCCCCACTGAATAGTGGAGGAGACCTACTTCGGACTGTGCCCTCAAATAAGGAAGGTGGTATGTTGCCAATTTCACCCCTGGTTGATCCACCCTGGTTGATCCAAGACATCCAAACATACACAGAGATGTACTACAAAAGTATATATATATTTTGCTTTTCTCAAATGTTTATTTTTTAAATACCCACAAGTCAAGAAAAGCAAAGCCACAGATAAAATACCAAATACCGAACTTTGGATTGATAAAGCTTATGAATTTATAACAATGGCGCATCTAACGGAACTACTACAACCAGACACAAAAAATTTAAACAAAGACAAATGGCACGTTTTTTATGAATTTATTAAAACCAAGAAACGACAATGAATTTTCTTAAACGTTACAAAAATGATGTGGATGAATACATATAGTATGTTAACAAACGATGACTATTTGAACATAGTAAAGGGGTTTAAACAATACTATTTTGTTAATATTTTCCCCTACCCTTTTTCCTTTCCTGTATCCCATTATATCAAAATCAATAAAAATATTCTTTAAAAAGAAAAGAAAAGAAAAGCCAAAGGATACATCTTATCGCAGATCTCCGAATTCCAAAATATAATCAATGTTTCTCAATTAAATCCGGCTGTTGAAAATTACTGTTTGATAACACGTTAATTTAGATTAGACAATAAAGCAACGAACCAGATCCATAGCTGGATTGAGGGTTAACCTTATTTATCCTATAATAGCTACATTCATAGAAAGTTCAGAGCAGATATTAACTGGCGAAAATCCCGTGATCTCGAAACAAGTGGCCAAATTTTGTGTCAGTGGTAAAAGCCTGGAGCAAGAAAGGGGTTGCTGGAAAGGATAAGGAACTGTAGTTTGTATAGAAATACTGCTCCAAGTGTTACAATGTTTGTTTGGCTTAAATAGTATTTTATTTGTATTTTATCTGCTAGCAATTCTTGAAATGCAAGGTTTTAGGTTTTTGGAAATGTAGCATAGAAATGCAATATGATGTTTTCTGGTCTATGACTGCAATAAGTTGATGATGATGATCCATAGCTGCAAAGATGGTTATAGCTGCAAACTGCACGGCTAGGAGAGAACCATTACTCCCAGGTAAGCGTGCATAGGATTGCCACGCTAGCAAACACTGGAGTTAGGATTGCCAACCTCCAGGTGGTGGCAGGAGACCTCCTGCTATGACAACTGATCTCCAGGCAATAGAGATCAGTTCCCCAGGAGAAAAGGGCCGCTTTGGCAATTGGACTTTCTGGCACTGAAGTCCCTCCTCTCCCCAAACCCCGCCCTCCTCAGGCTCCGCCCCCAAAATCTCCAGGCATTTCCCAGTCCAGAGCTGGTAACCCTGTCCGGGGTGCAGCCTACATCTATCAAATGTAAAATAGGAAACAGGCAAGAACAAATAGGTGCAAACCCACCCACCCCCCATGACAGTATCTGGGTGCAAAGAAAAGCTGCACCTATTGAACCATTCCCTGTTATGCTATACCTGTTGGACTGTCACGCTACTGTTCAAAAGAAAAGAAGGCATGGTAAGGGGAGGGAGAGTTGGCAAGCATGATGTGTCATTCGTACTGGTTTGTTGCCATGTTCACTTTTGATCCGGCAAGTCACGTCCGTGGGACTCTTCAGCTATGCGCAGCTTGCGGGATCGGGGCCCGCGGAGCAGTGCCACAAAAGGTGGGAGAACTGGTTAGGGCAGGCTGCTCCTTGCAGGAAGGCCCAGACAGCTTTGGCATTGGTTTGTGGGTTTGCACAATCTGGAGGCGTTGTGTTTATTTACTACGTGGCGTGTCATTGCCAACTCCTATCTTTCTTTCTTTTCTTTTCGATTGTAAGTTTTTTGCTGCCCTAAAGGTGTCCGGGGGTCAACAGCCCTGTTCAGGCCTTGCAGACTGAGGGCCGGGGCGTCCTTGATCGAGTCCACAGGGTGGCCAACCTCCAGGTGGTGGCTGGAGAACTCCTGCTATTACAACTGATCTCCGGAGCTCCGTTCCCCTGGTATTTTACCCTATCAAAGTCCCTCCCCTCCCCAAAACCCTGCCCTCCTCAGGCTCCCCCCCAAAAATCTCCAGGTATTTCCTAACTCAGAGCTGGCAACCCTATCCATCCCATGGGGGGGGGGGTCTTCCTCCTTTCCTGCTGCCTTCCACTTTTCCTAGCATGATTGTCTTTTCCAGTGATTCTTGCCTTCTCAGAATATGACCAAAGTACGACAGCCTCAGTTTAGTCATTTTAGCTTTTAAGGAGAGTTTAGGCTTGATTTGATCTCGAACCCCCTGATTTGTCTTGTTGGCGGTCCCCAGTATCTGTAACCCTCTCCACCACCACATTTCAAATGAATCCGCTTTCTTCCTGTCAGCTTTCTTCACTGTCCAGCTTTCACACCCATACATAGTAATAGGGAATACGATGGTATGGATTATCTTGATCTTGGTGGCTCGTGACACATCCTTCCACTTGCATAGTTAAATTGTGGAACTCCCTGCCCCAGGATGTGGTGATGGCTGCCAACTTGGAAGGCTTTAACAGGGGAGTGGATGTATTCATGGAGGCTATTCATGGCTACTAGTAAAAATGGATATTAGTCATGATGTATACCTCTTCTCTCCAGGATCCGAGGAGCATGCCTATTATATCAGGTGCTGGGAAAGACAGGCAGGGTGGTGCTGCTGCATTCGTCTTGCTTGTGGGCTTCCTCGAGGCACCTGGTTGGCCGCCGTGTGAACAGACTGCAGGACTTGATGGGCCTGGGTCTGATCCAGCTGGGCTTTTCTTATGTTCTTATGTACACTTAAGGATCTTTTCCAGTTCCATCATAGCTGCCCTTCCCAGACTCTGTCTCCTTCTGATTTCTTGGTTGCAGTCTCCCTTTTTGCTTGATGATGGAGCCAAGGAGCAGAAATTCTCAAATTGTTAATGTCTAGGGTTGCCAACCTCCAGGTGTCACTACAACAACCGATCTCCAGGTGACCCAGGTCAGTTCCCCTGGAGAAAATGGCTGCTTTGGAAGATGGACTTCATGGCATCTTACCCCACTGAATTCCCTGCCCTCCCCAAACCCTCCCCTCCTCAGGAACCACCCCCCAAATCTCCAGGGATTTCCCAATCCAGAGTAGGGTTGCCAACCTCCAGGTGATTGGCACGGGAAGAAATCAGTACAATGATACAAAATATGTGTATTGTGTTTCAAAACTAAGCTGTTGCCTACACTTGGGAGTATCCTATGGGAACTGGTGAATTGACTTCATGATGATATATAGAATTTAATTAAGCTTGGATACTTGATTGGAAATGGGGCTGAAGGAATATTCTTGAAACGGCCGTCCCCCACCCATCATGCTTAATGAAGACTTTGTGATCATTTATACATGTACCTGATGGACTTTTTAAACTACTTTTCCATGTACTATTTATAGACTGTACTATTCATAGACTGCATCAAACACGTTTTGTCTATTTTGTATATATCGTTTATTGTCATTTGTTGTAGTCCATTGTACTTGTTGAAATGTTTTGAAACACAATACGCATATTTTGTATCATTGTACTGATTTCTTCCCGTGCCAGTTTCCAAACCTAACGGTATTAGCACGGAGGTGCTCTCTTTTTTTCTTGTTTTGCTAACCTCCAGGTGATGGCTGGAGATCTCCCAATATTACAATGGATCTCCAGGAGACCGAGATCAGTTCCCCTAGAGAAAAAGGTGGAAGGTGGATTCTATGGCATTATACCATTGAGTTTCACATCAGTGGCCGATGCCATTCAGGAGACTGCGTTGGGAGAGAAGAGGAAAAGCATTTATTAGCCTCCCTTCTACCTTGCAGAGCTCAGGTTGCCAGCCTCCAGGTAGTAGCTGGAGATCTCCTGCTATTACAACTGATCTCCAACTGACAGAGATCAGTTCCCCTGGAGAAAACGGCCGCTTTGGCAATTGGACTCTATGGCATTGACGTCCCTCCCCTCCCCAAACCCCGCCCTCCTCAGGCTCTGCCCTGAAAACCTCTCACCGGCGGCAAAGAGGGACCTGGCAACCCTATGCAGAACTCAAATCCGTGGCTTCCGTGGCGGAGTGGGCATTGGAACCGGGGTCTCCCCGAACCTAGCCCGACACTTCAACCACACTGTCTCTCTGTCTGACAAGTTACTGGTTACTGGGGCCTTGGGAAGTTCAGCCCCAAATTCTGCCAGATGTATGCAGATTCTCCACCCATGGCGTCAGCCTCCTGTTCTGTCCCTGGGCCCTGCTGAGGAATTCGGGGCCGTGCAGATCCAAACCTCGGCGACGCTCGACACAAAGAAAGGATCCAGCAGTTTCCACCGAGCTTCTGCGGTTTCTTTTCCAGGGTCCCTTCCGCACCGCTGTTTGTCCGAGAAGGAATTTAAATGACTCTGCAGTTGGGGAAGTATAATTAGGAACATTTGCATTTCGAGACGAGCATCTGGCGCCCGATTCTTTCTAACAGGCCCAAATCCGGACCTGCTGGAAACGGCAACATCGATTGTCACTTACTGAAATGCAAGAAGAAATGTAAGCGTTGTGCCGACGTGATTATGAAGCCGACGATTTGCCCAGGGTAAAACCCTGCTGGGGGCCAGGGCAGGGTGGAAAATGCTGGCTGTAGGGGTGGGGGGAGGAAAAAGTCCATATAGGTTAGGATTGCCAACCTCCAAGTGGTGGCTGGAGATCTCCCACTATTACAACTGATCTCCAAGAGACAGAATTCAGTTCCCCTGGAGAAAATTGCTGCTTTGGCCACGGGACTCTATGGCATCGAAGTCCCTCCCTTCCCCAAACCTTCCCTGCTCAGGCTCCACCCCCCAAATCTCCAGGGGTTTCCCAACCGGGAGCGCACAAACCTACCCATTTTACCCTCGCAACAACCACCCTGTGAGGTTGGTTAAGATGGCCAGCCCAAGGTCACCCAACCAAGCTTCCACTGCAGACAGGGTTACCAACCTCCAGGTACTAGCTGGAGATCTCCTGCGATTACAACTGATCTCCACTGACAGCGTTGAGTTCACCTGGAGAAAATGGCTGCTTTGGCAATTGGACCCTATGGTATTGAAGTCCCTCCCCTCTCTAAACCCCGCCCTCCTCAGGCTCCCCCAAACCTCCCAGTGGTGGTAGGGTTGCCAGGTTCCTCTTCGCCACTA
The DNA here is from genome assembly GCF_029931775.1 of Euleptes europaea. NCBI lineage: Eukaryota > Metazoa > Chordata > Lepidosauria > Squamata > Sphaerodactylidae > Euleptes > Euleptes europaea. The sequence continues at coordinate 15,708,479 of NC_079332.1, forward strand.
GTGGGAGGTTTTGGGGGCGGAGCCTGAGGAGGGCGGCATTTGGGGAGGGGCATCAATGCCATAGAGTCCAATTGCCAAAGTGGCCATTTTCTCCAGGTGAACTCATCTCTGTTGGCTGGAGATTAGTTGTAATAGTAGGACATCTCCAGCTAGTACCTGGAGGTTGGCAACCCTGGCCGTTGGCGAAGAGGGACCTGGCAACCCTTACAGCGGAGAAAGGATTCGAACCTGGATCTCCCCGATACTAATCTAACCATCCGGACGCTTTTCCTGCAAGGAGACAGAGGGAAAGAGCGGACTATAAATCAAAAAGTGAGTAAATATACCAGGAGGTGGTGACCCCAGAGTCTGTTTCCACAAGGTTTCTCTCCCTTCCTGCGGGTGGGTAGAGGTCTTTTCCAGAGGACTTAGAAATGCCAGCAGAGGCAAATGCTGGCTACGATTCGCCCAGCTCATTGCGCCAGCACACAGAGTCACACGGAGATGCGGCGGCGACAGGAAGCGATGAGTCACCTGCCCGGATTTATGGCGCAACCAGTTGGACAGCATGCTTGTTTCAGAGCTTTCCCAGCTGGAAGCCAGATGTTGCGCGTCTCGAACCCGGGGCTTGCATCACAGAGGAATGGGGCCAACTCCTTGCCCCGAATGAAGTTCTGCCGACAGGAAGGGGAAGCAATTAAACCGCCCAGTAGGGAAAAGCAGCCTGCCTCGGGCGCGTATCTGCACCCCAAAATTAAATCGGTTTTTAATACACTAGCCCTTTCCCCCCCTCAAGGAACTCTGGGAGTCTTAGTTCTGAAGCAGGGAGGCAAATCACTTTTAGCATACTTATTAGACTCTTCAAATAACATTATTTACATGGAACAAGAATGGCCGGCCTAATGCAGTGTGGCCTAGGAGATCAGAGACCCAGGTTCAAATCCCCACTGTGCATTGAATGCCTGCTGGGTGACTTTGGGCTGTTCACCTTCCCTAAGCTTAGCCTACATCACAGGGCTGTTGTGAGGATAAATGGCCGCTTTGGCAATTGGACTCTATGGCAAAGAAGAAGAAGAAGAAGAAAAAGAAGAAGAGTTGGTTTTTATATGCCGACTTTCTCCACCACTTAAGGAAGACTCAAACCAGCTTACAGTCACCTTCCCTTCCCCTCCCCACAACAGACCCCCTGTGAGGTAGGTGGGGCTGAGAGAGCTCTAAGAGAGCTGTGACTAGCCCAAGGTCACCCAGCTGGCTTCGTGTGTAGGAGTGGGGAAACCAACCCTGTTCGCGACCAGTGTCCGCCACTCATGTGGAGGAGCAGGGCATCAAACCCTGTTCTCCGGATCAGAGTCCACCGCCCCAAACCACCACTCTTAACCACTACACCACGCTGGATTCATTGAAGTCCCTCCTAGGGTTGCCACCTCCAGTTTGGGAAACACCTGGAGATTTTGGGGGTGGAGCCTGAGGAGGGCAGGGTTTGGAGAAGGGAGGGACTTCAATGCCATAGAGTCCAATTGCCAAAGCAGCCATTCCCAAAGACCGGGACCAACTTTATGGTTGTGCAAGAGGAGGTGACCTGCCTCCGACCACTGAAGACCCTTCAAGGCCAACAAACTGCCATCTCTTTTACTGTACTTTTACTGTGACATTTATTGTCACAGATCTGACATGACGGTCTGCAGTAGAAAAGCAGACCAGGAGAACACGGCTACCCTCCGAAAATATCTAACATGATAGAACCGATTTATAACAATATTATTACCACCCGTTTTAGATTTCCCCCCTTTGGCCCGCCCAATCTCTCTAGCTTTTCCTCTATGCCAGTGGCATTTCTCTGGGTGCCCCCACAAGCCTCCCAACCTGTAGAAAGGGAGAGAAAATCTTCCATACCATTTCCTCAGCCATGACTCAGGTCTCTGAGCTATAGAGATAATACTAGGGTTGTGCTATAGTGACAGTACTGCATTATAATGATGCAGAACAGTAGTAACGGTAGATGGTATCGTTGATCGTTCAATAAATGATCTAGCTTTTCCTGGCATCAGATGGGATGCTAGCCCAAGCGCCGGTTGACCCACCGTCCAACCTGGGCTGGGCTCCCAACTAACAAGGCAGGCATCCCAAGGGTGTTCTAGATTTGTTCTCTGCTCAAGAATCCATCCCTTCCGATGTTGCTTTGGTAACCCACAAAACGGGAGGAAAACAGATCTCAACGCCTAAGGCTTGAATGGGAGCGAACTGGGGTTACGAATGGCCTCCTGTTGGTGGCAACTCAGGAATCAGAGAGCCACGTTTCCCATCCGCCACAAGAGCCACAGGACGATGGCATGCCGTGTGCCAGCCCAGACACATGCATCTACCGAAACAGAACTATGAATCGGAGGTATATAATAATGGGAACGTTTTCCGTTCCCAAAGTCCCTCTGAGCATGCAGGGTGGTTTCTCCTGCAGGGACCTTTGTGTCTCCGGAGGGAAGAGAAGGGCTTCCCTCTCTGTAGGGCTGCCAACTCCAGATGGGGAAATCCCTGGGGATTTTGGGGGTGGAGCCTGGGGAGGGCAGGGTTTGGGGAGGAGAGGGACCTCAGTGGGGTGCCATGCCATAGACTTCCCCCTCCCCAGCAGCTGTTTTCTCCAGAGGAACTGATCTCTATTGGCTGGAGATCAGTTGTAATAGCAGGAGATCTCCAGCTAGTACCTGGAGGTTGGCAACCCTAGCCATAGAGTCCACCCCCTCCAAAGAATCCATTTTCTCCAGGGGAACTGACCTCTTTAGTCTGGAGAATAGCTTTAATTCCGGGGGATCCCCAGGTCCCACCTGGAGGCTGGCATCCTACCCTCAGGAAAAAGACCATCTCTCTGCCATTTCCCTGAAAGGTTTGCTAATTGCAGATTGGGAAATTCCTGGAGATTTGGGGGTGGGACCTGAGGAGGGTGGGGTTCGGGGAGGGAAGGGAAGGGATCCCAGGGGTATATGCCCAGAGGGCCCTATTGCAGACTTCAAATCAATGCATGGAGGTTGGGAGTGGCACCGATCCCACTTGAAACAGTGTTGTTGTTCTTGTTTGTACAAAATGTGTAACTTAAAACAGTTTTTGGAAATGGCTCCCTCTTGCGGCCACACCTTGAAATAATCTCAGAGGTGGGCTTGGGACCTGCCTTCTTGACCCCGGTCTTCTGTGCCCCGGACTCTCTGTGGGGCATGTCAAAAATCTGGTGACGACTCATGGAAAGCAGTGTGACAAAACCAGATCCCCGGAAGCTGTAATTGTGAGAGCTACCAAATTTCTTCTTCTTCTTTTTTTAAAGGAATACCTAACCCTTACATGGAATTACAGTTCAGAAAGTCCTTCTCACCGGGCTGTGACTGAATTGAGATTCGGTGCAAATGTCTAGGATGCGGACTCGAACCAAGCCCTGACCGCTATGGGCCAGGCTAGCCCGATCTTGCCAGATCTTAGCAGCCAAGCAGGACTGGCCCTGGTTAGGGATGCCAGGTCCCTCTTTGCCACCAGCGGGAGGTTTTTGGGGCGGAGCCTGAGGAGGGCGGGGTTTGGGGAGGGATTTCAATGCCATAGAGTCCAATGGCCAAAGCGGCCATTTTCTCCAGGGGAACTGATCTCTATCGGAGGGAGATCTGCTGTAATAGCGGGAGATCTCCAGCTAGTACCTGGAGGCTGGAAACCCTAGCCCTGGTGGGAACTTGGATGGGAGACCACCAAGGAGTTCCAGGGTTGCTACGCAGAGGTAGGCGACGGCAAAGCACCTTTGCCGTGAAAACACTTCACAGGGTCGCCGAAAGTGAGCTGGGACTTAATGGCACTTTCTTCCCAGGACAGAACACTAGAACCATCCGATGTGGAAAATGCCTACTGACCCTTAAGGACAGCACCGTTTTTCTTAGACCTCACCTAGGGTACTGTGCTCAGTTTGGGGCACCACAATTTAAGAAGGCTGTAGACAAGCTGGAACGTGACCACAGGAGGGCAACAAAATGGTGGGGGGTCTGGAGAAGAAATCATAGAATCATAGAGTTGGAAGGGACCACCAGGGTCATCTAGTCCAACCCCCTGCACAATGCAGGACATTCACAACTACTTCCCCCCCACACCCCCAGTGACCAGGTGATGGCCAAGATGCCCTCCCTCTCATCATCTGCCTAAGGTCACAGAATCAGCATTGCTGACAAATGGCCATCTAACCTCTCCTTAAAAACCTCCAGGGAAGGCGAGCTTACCACCTCCCGAGGAAGCCTGTTCCACTGAGGAACCGCTCTAACTGTTAGAAAATTCTTCCTAATGTCAAGACAGAAAATGTTCTGATTTATCAGTTCTTGTAGGTTATCCGGGCTGTGTGACCGTGGTCTTGGTATTTTCTTTCCTGATGTTTCACCAGCAGCTGTGGCAGGCATCTTCAGAGGAGTAACACTGAAGGAGTAACAGCCTTTCAAGGACTTGAAGATGGTTTTCATATCCCCTCTCAGTCTTCTCCTCTTCAGGCTAAACATACCCAGCTCCTTCAACCTTTCCTCATAGGACTTGGTCTCTAGACCCCTCGCCATCTTTGTTGCCCTCCTCTGGACACGTCCCAGCTTGTCTACATCTACATCTAAATGCTATGAGGAAAGGTTGAAGGAGCTGGGTATGTTTAGCCTGAAGAGAAGACTTAGAGGGGATATGATAACCATCTTCAAGGACTTGAAGGGCTGTCATATAGAGGATGGTGCCAAGTTGTTTTCTGTTGCCCCAGAAGGTCGGACCAGAACCAAATGGTTGAAATTAAATCCAAAGAGTTTCTGTCAAGACATTAGGAAGAACTTTCTAACAGTTAGAGCGGTTCCTCAGCGGAACAGGCTTCCTTGGGAGGTGGTAAGCTCTCCTTCCCTGGAGGTTTTGAAGCAGAGGCTAGATGGCCATCTGTCAGCAATGCTGATTCTGTGACCTTAGGCAGTTCATGAGAGGGAGGGTATCTCGGCCAACTTCTGGCCATGGAGTAGGGGTCACTGGCCGGGCAGGTACATCACTGTTCTGTCAGCAGCCCTTCCGAGCAGATGCTGAGCTCCGCCTGGCCAAGAGAGAGGGTGTCTGCCAGGATGGAGCGTCCAGCAAGAGCTCTTCTCTGCTTCTTCCGCAGAGCGGTCTGCGTTCTAAAGGGGGAAGGGTCTGCCTGTTGGGGAGGGGATGCAGCGGTTGAAATGCAGGAATGAGGAGGCTGACGCTCTAGAAAGCTTGGTGCATAAAGTGAAACGTTTATTTTGGCAGGTTCTCATTTCAAACATTGTCCCCAAACATACCCCAACAAAACATGCACAGAGATGTATATTGGAGGAGCCATTTGCACAGAAGAGGGCAATCGTATGCACACAGAAAAAAAACCCATTCCCTTTTCCTTTACAAGATGCCAGACAGATAATGAATTAATTAATAGATCGATTAATTAATTCAAGGTGCCCTGGGGTGCTGCTCTTTCTCAGCTGGGAGGGACGCGGAATTGTGGCAGGGAAACCTCTGGTAGCCCCAAAGGGGCTGCCAAGGATGCCCAAGGATTTCTTGGGTGGGGCCTGCATGCAAAAAGCCCGCGTCCCTCCCCCTCCATGGGAACTGGCCATTTGGCGCCCCCCCCCCGAGCTCTGGGTGATCCCTCTTGAGAGACGAGACCCAGACTGCTACTGCCAACATGGAAGACTATTGCCCAGGCATGATTGTTGCCCGCTGCCTTAGACCCCTTTTCAGAGCGGAGTAGGCAAAAACCCCGTCCAGCGTAGCGTCAATCTGCCGGAGGGGGGGAAATTCCTACTCGGCCCCCAAACGGGCGACCAGCTTGCACCCACTCTGAAATAAAGGGTGGGCGTGTGTCTCCCTTGCCGATTGAAGGTGTCCCGCCCCCCCATGCTATACCTAGGAGGCATCCTCAGTGCTGTTTGGCTCCTGCTTCCGCCAACTCTGGCCAACCGCCCTCCTTTCCCAGCGCCTCTCTGAGTCTTTCCTGTCTCTGTGGATTTTCCTCCGTGGCATCCTCTAAACCCCCCGCCCCATTGACCGATCTCTTTCTGTCTTCATCTCATGTACAACTTTCAGTCCCCCAAAGATCGTCTCCCCTTTCCTTCTCTCCCACTCACTGAGCTTCCAACTGTCCAGAAGGCAGGCTGGTCTGGAAAAAAATCCCTCAGTTTATATGGAAGCTGCGTAGTTGTAGGGCTTCTGAGCTTTTAAGACGTATTCTATATGTGATGGACTAAATGTCATCATCCTCTGAGAAAAATATCTATGTATCAACTTTCCACGATGACTGTTGGTTTTGGGTTCTCCTTACAGGTACATCGTTCGGTTCATTGCATTTTGGCACTGGTGCCTCTGTTCTTGGGTTCTGGTCTCTGTTGCAAAGTTCATGCTCGCATCGCTCTGGGATACTGTGGTCGGGATGGGGGAAGGAGAAGACCAGAGGGTTGTCCGTCCAAATGCCTGCCCCCGAGGTGAGAAAGTCTGGTGGATCAGCCTCTCCACAGGGGTCACTCCGGCCCGACACGGACTGGGCCCTCTGGAACATGCTTCGATGTGGTGGGACGTGGCGGCCAGCTGCTCTGGGGGTCTCCAGCTGTTCTGCTGCATCTGTGAGGCTTCCTGGAAGAGCCCCACGGCCTCTCTGCAGAGACGGGAAAGTGAGGGTTGGGGGTGGATGTTCCAAGGCAGGAAGGAGGGGGGGAGAGAGAGAGAGAGAGAGAGAGAGAGAGAGAGAGAGAAATGGCTCCCAGAGTTGAACATAGACAGGTGAAGGGAAGCGTCCCCCCAGCATCCAGCCTCCCTCAGTGCTATCCACTGTCCCCCAGGACTCTATGGCTCAGACCCCCCTGAGGCTACAGTACTGCTCTGGGCTCCTGCCTTGGCAAGGGAGGGGGCCCCACTGGCCTCACCAGGGAAGTCACAAAGCCGGTGTAGCAAGTCCAGCGAATGGAAGATGCTCCCGAGCCCAACGGAGGAAAGAAAGAAGAGGCCAGAGAGGGAACAGGGGAGCAGGTTCTCTGAAACAGGTTCCCATGGCTCCCTCTTTGCAAAGGTGCAACACAGATAGGCCGGCTCCTGGACAAATGTGTCCCCTTCCCAAACTACATCCTACCCCACACAGAGACACCACAGGCCCCACGAGATTCCCTCTTTGCTGCTAACAGGGCTCCTACCTTAAGAAGCCCCATCCCCTGGCCGGCCGGCTTTCTTCTGGCGCATAGTCACAGTGGGAAGCCCTCTCCACCATGCGCCAGAGATCATCCACTTGGCCCATTCCTGGTCGGGGGGGGGTTCAGGAGTGGGGGATGTGCCCCTCCTTCACTCACCTCCAGGTGTTCAGGATTCTGCGGCTGCAGGGAATTGGGAAGGCCACCTCCCTTCAGGCCTTTCGCCCCTTCCTCAGAAGTCCAAGGGTGGTCCGGGGCATGGCTGTCCTCTTCAGCGGGCGATCCCTGTCAGGAAAGGAGAGGAAGGGCTGGGGTTTCCTCTTTGTCAATGCACCACATCAGTCTCCTCTCTCGCTTCGAGAAATGCAGGATGACCAACGGGGGTTTCTTCATTTCATCCTCTAACCATCTCTGGGGTCCCTGTCGGGACCCTAGTCTTTCGGGAGGCACCAAACACCCATTTCAATTGCTGTCACTCTTCATCCTGGAAAACCACTTCCAGCTCTTTGCAGAAGGGAAGAGGCATAAAAACGAAATAAAGACGTCAACAGGCACACGCAACGTGCACCTTGATGATGCCCGCTTCCCCCGCCTGACAAGCGGGGTCCTGACCCACACCGACCGATGCCAAAGCAACCCCCCTTCCCCCCATCTTTAAGGCGCTCGAAGCTTCAAGGCGGCTGTTGTGCCTCCGTCTCTCACAGAGCTCTTGGTGAAAGGGGTTGGCCAAGACCTCCTTGGCTCGAGGATTTCAAGCCAGGCCTCTTGAACCCGAGCCCTTCCCTCTGTGGGAAGGGGCCGTCCCTCCCTCGGCCCGGGCAGGAAAGACGGGGGGGGGGGGGAGAGATCCCTCGGAAGCCCCTGTGTCTCAGCTGAGGCCTGCCGAGCAGTGCTGGTGGGAATCCAGGAAGGCAGGAGAGGATCTCTCTTGCCCGGAGGGGGTGCGACCCCTCAGCACCGAGAGAAAAACCCTCGGCAAGCAGCGTGTTGAAAGGGTGGTCCATCCCCCCTTCCCTCGAGGCACTGGGCATGCTGAGCACCAGAGGGCAGTGTTGCCTAAGCACTTGGCTGAGCCTGGCACCCAGTCACCTGGCTGGGGGGGGGGACTTTGGCTCCTGTGGCTTGCTGTTCTTCCCCCTCCGCTTGGCCTTTCCTTCTCGCCCAAAGGTGGGGAACGTCAGGCCCGAGGGCCGTTGAAGGCCCATGAAATCATTTGGTCTGGCCCTTTGTGGGTCCTGGCAGATCTCTCACTCAGAAGGATCTAAGACTGGTGATCCGCCCCCTTCCTGCAGGCAGTAATAGCCTCTGTTCAAGGCGGATGTGAGTTTGTTTTGCCAAGAAAAGGAACCTTTCCCCCCCTTGCAGAAGAATCGTTAGCTATGGAGCTGCTAGGACCGCCCATGAAACTGTGTTGACCATTTCCCACCCGGGCCATGGAGAAACATATTCCCTCTCTACTACAAGAAGGCTGGGGGTGGAAGTGGTGACACTAGAGGGGTTAAAGGGGCAGGGCGAGAATGCACGGGGGGGGGGCGTTGCAAGTTCTCAGCCAGTGTGTCCTCATTTCATCCCTGCAGGCAGAGGTAGCAGGAGCCGGCTGTAGAATCCGGCCCCAACCATGAAGAGCAGGACCAACTCTGGCATGCAGCTGTACGGCTATGCCCGGCTGGTTCAACAGATCATCCTGTGCCTCCAGGTGGGCGAGTGCACCACTGGTTGGATGCCTGCCTGCTTGTCCACGCGGGGTGGTGGTGCCATCTGGGGCAGTTGCCTGCTTGGGGCTTGGTCGGCTAATTTTTAAGGTGATAATTTTGTGTGGCCTGCAAATGATGTTATAAATATCCAAATGGCCCTTGGAGAGGAAAAGGTTCCCCACCCCTGTTCTGGCCACTCTCCTCGCAGATGTCATCCGAGGAACCAGACAGCCACTTGGCCAAGAGAGGTTTCCTTGTCTGCTGGCTAGCCCTGCAAGACCCAGCAGGGAAAGGGAGGGGCGAGGGAGGAAGGGAAGGAGACCCTTTGGCCCTGGGGGGTACCTGGTCATCGATGGAGCTGGTGAGATCCTCGGCCGGCCACGGAGGTGCCTGCCGGCCCGTCTCGTTGCTCTCCTCCGGCAGCTGGTCCCAGACACCCGCATCTGACTGACACAAAGAAGGAAAAAAGCCAGGAAGGGCCCCAATCCCCACAACACAGAGAACAGAAATCTCCCTGGGAGTAAAAAGGGTGGGACGAGTCTCTTGGGCATCTCCCTGAGATAAGGGCTTCAAGCCACCCAGCACCTTCGGTGCGAGACTCTTGGCTCCCGCTCAAGCGTTCCTCAACAGCCTCCCCCATTCTGTTCCTCCAGCCTGCTGCTCCTTCCTTTGGAGGGGGGGCTCTCCTGGGGGCTCCAACAACTCTTTGGGGTGGCTGCATCAGGAGTCTGGGTGGGGTGGGGGAAGAGAGGACTAGGATCTCTTTCTCAAGGGGGGAAGGTCAGTCATTCTGCGGAGGGGAGGGAGCCGTTTCACAGGGTGACCTGCTTGCAAGGAGATGCAAAAAAAACCCCCAAGGACTAAAACAAAAGCAACATCGAGAAGAGGAGGAGGAGGAGGAGGAGGAAGAAAAAGGAGAGGAACAAGGTGACAACTATGGGCTAAAATAATCACAGAAACGATTTACAAAGAAGTATTTACAGAAGCACCCTGAGGGGTCCTGCCCCAAGCTTTCTGAGGGCGGAGTTTACATCTCCTACTTGGGTTGCCAGGCCCCCACCAGAGGCGGGGTAAACCCCGCCCCGGGGACCCTCCCCCAGCCGCCAATCAGCTGGCCAGCGGGTGGACTTACCGGGAGCAAAAGGACGCCTACGCCGGTGTCGCCAGCAACACGGTGACCTCAGTTCCATCTGGCCTAGGCCTCTCTTTGGTCCCGGTAAGTCCCCCCGCACCCACCCCCCGGTTGGAAGGGGGACCTGGCAAGTCTATAGGTCTACTCCATTATTTTCACTTATTAGAGCTTTCTTTTCCTATCCCTTCCCTCCCTCCCTCCCTCCCTCCCTGGGGACCTGGAAACCCTGGCTTTCCTTACTAGACTTTCTTCTTTTTCTTTCCCTTCCCTCCCTCCCTCCCTCCCTGGAGACCTAGAAACCCTGGCTTAACTTCTTCCAGGCCTCAGCAAGTCGATGCGTTCCTGGCAATAACTTTCCTCCAGACGATGCAGCGAGGTAAAAGTTTATTTCAGAAGAACAGCGATTTCAGCAGGTCAAAAGACTTAAGGCTAGCATACAGTTATGGGGGAATATTGAAACATATATCGGGTGGATACAATGGGGTTGATTGGATTATTGGAAACAAAGACACAATACCGAAGCTAACTACCGGTGAAGACTTGAGCAAAAGTATTCGGAGTTAAATGCGTGCGTTAAGTGGCTGATCTCCCCGGGCTCCCAGTATTGTTCTGCGGGACCCGGTATCAGATCGGCCATTACCGGGGCGGGTCTCCATTGAGCTGCAGATCTTGGGCAGGAGACCAGGTGCAAACGGGGAGGGACGGAGTGCAAAAGGACTCCATTTTGACCGTGGGGGAAACCATCTTGTTTCTATCCGGGGCCGGCGGAGAGCCTATCTGGCATCTTGCCTCCCCAAAGACCCCCTTCTCCGATTCCCAGGTTTGTCGGGACAACTCTGGTGAAATTCAGCGACTAGGAGGGCGGCGTTTACATGTACCGCGGAAACCCATTCGTCATGGCTGGAGTTTAGGTGTTTCCAGTGGACAAGTACTCCAGCTGACCCCTTTGCAGTCTGGAATCCAGCACCTTAGAAATTTCAAAGTGTTGTTCTCCCTGAACCATAATAGGGGTTGCAGCCGGGGGATCAGGATGCCAATCGCGGGCAGGGAGAAAGGGCTTTAAAAGGCTTACGTGGAATACCGGGTGTACCCCCTGCAAAGTCTTAGGAAGGTCTAGTTCAGCAGTGACCTCATTAATGACCCAAGATATTGGAAACGGACCCACATATTTTCGGCACAATTTCTTACATGGGCGCAACGACCTTAAATTCTTTGTGGAGAGGTAGACCTTCTCTCCGACCTTCAGGTCCCATTGGGGCGCCCTGTGTTTGTCTGCCTGCGCCTTGTATCTTTCCTTAGCTTGGTCTAATTGCTTCACTAACCAGGGCCAAGTATTCCGTACGGTATTAGCCCATGCGGAGACTTCCGGGGGGTCCCCCTCCCGGCGGGAGAGGAACAGTTCCAAAGGATCGAACTCCACCCCATAAACTGCTTCGAACGGACTCAAGCCAGTTGCGGAGTGTACAGAGTTGTTGTAGGCATACTCTGCCAACGGTAGCAGGTCAACCCAATTGTCCTGGTGGTAGTTAGAAAAGCAACGCAAGTAGCATTCGATCACGGCGTTAACCCTTTCGGTCTGCCCATCCGTCTGCGGGTGATAGGCAGAGGATAGACCCTGATCCACCCCAACCAGCCCCAGGAATGCCTTCCAAAATTTAGAAATGAAGACTGAGCCCCTGTCGCTCACGATCTTCCGTGGAAATCCGTGTAGACGGAAGACCTGCTGCACGAACAGACGGGCCAATTTGTGGGCGGAGGGCATTCCTTCGCAAGGTATGAGGTGAACCTGTTTTGAAAATAGGTCAGTGATCACCAACAGTACAGACTTCCTCTGGCTAGGAGGGAGGCTAGTGATAAAATCCATGCCGATTACTCACCAGGGTGCCTCCGGAGTTTCTAGGGGTTTCAACAATCCGGGGGTTTTTCCCATCAGGCGTTTATTGGTGGCACATGCAGGGCAGGACCTAATAAACCCGTCGATGTCCTGGCGCATCCCTGGCCACCAGAAGAGGCGTCGCACTAGGTGCGGGGTTAACAAAACCAAAATGCCCCCCTGCCTTGGAGCTGTGGCTCCACTCCAGTACCTCTCGGCGCAGTTTCTGGGGAACATAGGTTTTTCCCTCCGGGGTGCTGTTCTCCCCCTGCCCCAGGAGCTTTCCCCCTCGTTCCTCCTGAAGAGCGTCCTCCCACCTAGCATGAGTTGCCTTGGGAAGATCCCCTGGGATCGCTAGGGGGTGGGGGATAGAGGCCGCCTCCCCATGTGGGAGGTCCGGGGCAGCCCGATGGGGCCGCCGCACTGGTTTGGGCTCGGGTCAGAACCCCTGCGCTTGCCCCTTCCGGGTCCAAGCCACGGTTTTCCGGGGTGAAAAGGGAACCTACCGGCCGCTCAACTTACAATCGTACTGCAGCATGCGGGAGAGTCCATCCGCTAGACTATTCTCTTTTCCGGGGACATGCTTAATAGTGAAGCGGAACTTTGAAAAGAAGTCCGCCCACCTAAGCTGCTTGACAGAAAGCTTCCTCTGCCCCAAAATGGCTTCCAGGTTGCGGTGGTCCATCCAGACCTCGAATGGTTCCATTGCCCCCTCCAGGAATTGACGCCAGTCCGTGAGGGCGTGCTTAATCGCCATGGCCTCCTTCTCTCCGATCAGCCAGTTAAGCTCAGGCCCGGAGAATTTTTCTGAAAAGTACGCACAGGGTTGATGTTCTGATAAGCCGCTTTACTTCGGAGCCCGTTCTGGCCCACCCGGACTGTGCTCGCCCGTTTACCCTCCAGGTAGATTCTTCTGACAAAGCCATGGGGGGAGCGCTCCTCCAGAGAAATGAGCAAGGGGAGCTCAAACCCTGTGTGTACTTTTCAAAAAAATTCTCCGGGCCCGAGCTTAACTGGCTGATCGGAGAGAAGGAGGCCATGGCGATTAAGCACGCCCTCACAGACTGGCGCATTTCCTGGAGGGGGCAGCGGAACCATTCGAGGTCTGGACGGACCACCGCAACCTGGAAGCCATTCTGGGGCAGAGGAAGCTTTCTGCCAAGCAGCTTAGGTGGGCGGACTTCTTTTCAAAGTTCCGCTTCACTATTAAGCATGTCCCCGGAAAAGAGAATAGTCTGGCGGACGGACTCTCCTGCATGCCACAGTACGATTGTAGAGTCGAGCGGCCGGTAGGTTCCCTTTTCGCCCCGGAACACCTTGGCTTGGACCCGGAAGGGGCAAGCGCAGGGGTTCTGACCCGAGCCCAAACCCGTGCGGTGGCCCCACCGGCTGCCCCGGATCTCCCACACGGGGAGGCGGCCTCTATCCCCCACCCCCTAGCGATCCCAGGGGATCTTCCCAAGGCCACTCATGCTAGGTGGGAGGACGCTCTTCAGGAGGAACGAGGGGAAAAGCTCCTGGGGCAGGGAGAGAATGGCACTCCGGAGGGAAAAACTTATGTTCCCCAGAAACTGTGCCGAGAGGTACTGGAGTGGAGCCACAACTCCAAGGAAGGGGGGCATTTTGGTTTTGTTAAGACCCTGCACCTAGTGCGACGCTGCTTCTGGTGGCCAGGGATGTGCCAGGACATCGACGGGTTTATTAGGTCCTGCCCTGCGTGCGCCACCAATAAACGCCTGATGGGAAAACCCCCCGGATTGTTGAAACCCCTAGAAACTCCGGAGGCACCCTGGCGAGTAATCGGCATGGATTTTATCACTAGCCTCCCTCCTAGCCAGAGGAAGTCTGTACTGTTGGTGATCACTGACCTATTTTCAAAACAGGTTCACCTCATACCTTGCGAAGGAATGTCCTCTGCCCACAAATTGGCCCGTCTGTGCGTGCAGCAGGTCTTCCGTCTACACGGGTTTCCACGGAAGATCGTGAGCGATAGGGGCTCAGTCTTCATTTCTAAATTTTGGAAGGCATTCCTGGGGCTGGTTGGGGTGGATCAGGGTCTATCCTCTGCCTATCACCCGCAGACGGATGGGCAGACCGAAAGGGTTAACGCCGTGATCGAATGCTACTTCCGTTGCTTTTCTAACTACCACCAGGACAATTGGGTTGACCTGCTACCGTTGGCAGAGTATGCCTACAACAACTTTGTACACTCCGCAACTGGCTTGAGTCCGTTCGAAGCAGTTTATGGGGTGGAGTTCGATCCTTTGGAACTGTTCCTCTCCCGCCGGGAGGGGGACCCCCCGGAAGTCTCCGCATGGGCTAATACCGTACGGAATACTTGGCCCTGGTTAGTGAAGCAATTAGACCAAGCTAAGGAAAGATACAAGGCGCAGGCAGACAAACACAGGGCGCCCCAATGGGACCTGAAGGTCGGAGAGAAGGTCTACCTCTCCACAAAGAATTTAAGGTCGTTGCGCCCATGTAAGAAATTGTGCCGAAAATATGTGGGTCCGTTTCCAATATCTTGGGTCATTAATGAGGTCACTGCTGAACTAGACCTTCCTAAGACTTTGCAGGGGGTACACCCGGTATTCCACGTAAGCCTTTTAAAGCCCTTTCTCCCTGCCCGCGATTGGCATCCTGATCCCCCGGCTGCAACCCCTATTATGGTTCAGGGAGAACAACACTTTGAAATTTCTAAGGTGCTGGATTCCAGACTGCAAAGGGGTCAGCTGGAGTACTTGTCCACTGGAAACACCTAAACTCTAGCCATGACGAATGGGTTTCCGCGGTACATGTAAACGCCGCCCTCCTCGTCCCTGAATTTCACCAGAGTTGTCCCGACAAACCTGGGAATCGGAGAAGGGGGTCTTTGGGGAGGCAAGATGCCAGATAGGCTCTCCGGCCCCGGATAGAAACAAGATGGTTTCCCCCACGGTCAAAATGGAGTCCTTTTGCACTCCGTCCCTCCCCGTTTGCACCTGGTCTCCTGCCCAAGATCTGCAGCTCAATGGAGACCCGCCCCGGTAATGGCCGATCTGATACCGGGTCCCGCAGAACAATACTGGGAGCCCGGGGAGATCAGCCACTTAACGCACGCATTTAACTCCGAATACTTTTGCTCAAGTCTTCACCGGTAGTTAGCTTCGGTATTGTGTCTTTGTTTCCAATAATCCAATCAACCCCATTGTATCCACCCTATATATGTTTCAGTATTCCCCCATACCTGTATGCTAGCCTTAAGCCTTTTGACCTGCTGAAATCGCTGTTCTTCTGAAATAAACTTTTACCTCGCTGCATCGTCTGGAGGAAAGTTATTGCCAGGAACGCATCGACTGGCTGAGGCCTGACACCTGGGGACCTGGCAGCCCTGGCTTCCCTTCCCAGCCTTCCTTCTTTTCTTTTCTTTCCCTTCCCTTCCTCCCTCCCTGCCTGGAGACCTGGCAAACCTGGCTTTCCTTCCTATCCTTCCTTCTTTTCTTACCCTTTCATACCTCCCTCCCTCCCTCCCTAGAGACCTGGCAACCCTGGTTTTCCTTCCTAGACTCCCTTCTTTTATTTCCCTTCCCTCCCTCCCTCCCTCCCTGGAGACCTGGCAACCCTGGATTTCCTTCCAAACCTTCCTCTTTTCCTTTTCCTCCCTCCCTCCCTGGAGTTTTTTTTTTTTTTTTTGGCTTTTATGATTTTTTTTTTTTTTTTACTGGGATAATTTTCTATTAACAACAAATAACTTAATGAACTAATAGAGTCTAAAAGAGGTTTTTTTTTTTTTGGCTTTTATGATTTTTTTTTTAAACTGGGATAATTTACAAAATATTTACAGATCCCCCATACTTTCCTGCTCATGGATCTTCTGAGCGCTGCCTCCCCAATCCTCGTTCGAATGGTTTACCTGTCCCTGGGCAGAGAGTGGCTTCAGACATCTAGAGGTGAGAAAGATGGAGAGGGATCTGTAGCTGGATTTGAATTACAACCTCTCCACCGAGCAGCTAGTCTCCGCTCCCCGAGCATCACTGA
>NC_079332.1:17829606-17832106 GCF_029931775.1 Euleptes europaea
TAGGGTTTGGGTTAGGTTTAGGTTTAGGTTTAGGGTTAGGGTTAGGGTTAGGGTTAGGGTTAGGGTTAGGATTAGGGTTAGGGTCAGGGTTCAGGGTTAGGGTTAGGGTTGAATTAGGGTTAGGGTTAGGGTTACGGTTACGGTTAAAGTTAGGTTTAGAGGTTAGGGTTAGGGTTAGGGTTAGGGTTGAATTAGGGTTAGGGTTAGGGTTAGTTTTAGAGTTAGGGTTAGGGATTAGGGTTAGGGTTAGGGTTAGGTTAGCGTTTTGGTTAGGGTTAGGGTTAGGTTTGAATTTGGGTTAGGGTTTGGGGTTGGGTTAGGGTTAGGTTTAGGGTTAAATTTAGGGTTAGGGTTAGGATTAGGGTTAGGTTTGAATTTGGGTTAGGGTTAAAGTTAGTGTTACAGGTTAGGGTTAGGTTTAGAGTTAAAGTTAGGGTTAGAGGTTAGGGTTAGGGTTAGGGTTAGCGTTAGGGTTAGGGTTAAAGTTAGGTTTAGAGGTTAGGGTTAGGGTGAATTAGGGTTAGGGTTAGGGTTAGGGTTAGTTTTAGGGTTAGGGTTAGCGTTAGGGTTAGGGTTAGGGTTAGGGTTAGGGTTAGGGTTCAGGGTTAGGGTTAGGGTTGAATTAGGTTAGGGTTATGGTTAGGGTTAAAGTTAGGGTTCGAGGTTAGGGTTAGGGAAAGGGTAAGGGTTAAAGTTAGGGTTAGATGTTAGGGTTAGGGTTAGGGTTTATGGTTATGGTTTGGGTTCATTTCGGTTAGGTAAGCGTTAGGATTAGGGTTAGTGTTAGGGTTAGCGTTAGGGTTAGGGTTAGGCTTACGGTTAGGGTGAGGGTTAGGTTTGAATTTATAGGGTTAGGGTTAAAGTTAGGGTTAGAGGTTAGGGTTGAATTATGGTTAGGGTTAGGGTTAGGGTTTAACTAGGGTTACAAGTTAGGGTTAGGGTTAAATTAGGGTTAGGTTTAGGGTTAAAGTTAGGGTTAGAGGTTAGGGTTAGGGTTAAAGTTACGGTTAGAGGTTAGGGTTACAGTTAGGGTTAGGATTAGGGTTAGGGTTAAAGTTAGGGTTAGGGTTAGGGTTAGGTTTGAATTTGGGTTAGGGTTAGGGTGAAAGTTAGTGTTACAGGTTAGGGTTAGGGTTAGAGTTAAAGTTAGGGTTAGAGGTTAGTGTTTAGGTTAGGGTTAGCGTTAGGGTGAGGGTTAAAGTTAGGTTTAGAGGTTAGGGTTAGGGTTAGGGTCTAATTGGGGTTAGGGTTAGGGTTAGGGTTAGGGTTAGGGTTAGTTTTAGGGTTAGGGTTAGGATTAGGATTAGGATTAGGATTAGGATTAGGATTAGGATTAGGATTAGGATTAGGATTAGGATTAGGATTAGGATTAGGATTAGGATTAGGGTTAGGGTTAGGGTTCAGGGTTCAGGGTTAGGGTTAGGGTTGAATTAGGGTTAGGGTTAGGGTTAAAGTTAGGGTTAGAGGTTAGGGTTAGGGTTATGGTACGGGTTAGGGGTTAAGGTTAGGGGTAGGGTTAGGGTTAGGATTAGTTTTAGCCTTAGGCTTAGGTTTAGGGCTGGGGTTAGGTTTAGGGTAAGGGTTAGGGTTAGCGTTAGGGTTAGGGTTAGGGTTAGGGTTAGGGTTAGGATTAGAGTTGAATTAGGGTTAGGGTTAGGGTTAGGGGTTAGGGTTAGGGTTAGGGTTAGGGTTAGGGTTAGGGTTAGGATTAGGGTTAGGGTTAGGGGTATGCTTGGGTTAGGGATAGGGTTAGGGTTAGGGTTAGGGCTAGGGTTAGTGTCAGGGTCAGGGTCAGGGTCATATTCAGGGTTTGGGGTTAGGGTTAGGGTCAGGGTTAAAGTTAGGGATAGGGGTTAGGATTAGGGTTTCGGTTAGGGTTAAAGTCAAGCTTAGGGTTAGGGTTCAATTTGGGTTAGGGTTAGGGTTAAAGTTAGTGTTAGAGGTTAGGGTTAGGGATAGAGTAAGGGTTAAAGTTAGGGTTAGATGTTAGGGTTAGGGTTATGGTTAGGGTTTATGGTTATTTTTTGGGTTCATTTGGGTTAGGTAAGCGTTAGGGTTAGGGTTAGGGTTAGGGTTAGGGTTAGGGTTAGGGTTAGGGTTAGGGTTAGGGTTAGGGTTAGGGTTAGGGTTAGGGTTAGGGTTAGGGTTAGCGTTAGGCTTAGCGTTAGGCTTAGGGTTAGGGTTAGGGTTAGGTTTAGGGTTATGTTTGAATTTGGGTTATGGTTAGGGTTAAAGTTAGAGGTTAGGGTTAGGGATAGGGTAAGGGTTAAAGTTAGGGTTAGATGTTAGGGTTAGGGTTTATGGTTATGGTTTGGTTCATTTGGGTTAGGTAAGCGTTAGGGTTAGGGTTAGGGTTAGGGTTAGCGTTAGGGTTAGGGTTACGGTTAGGGTTAGGGTTGAATTTGGGTTAGGGTTAAAGTTAGGGTTAGAGGTTAGGGTTGAATTATGGTTAGGGTTAGGGTTAGGGTTTAAGCTAGGGTTACAAGATAGGGTTAGGGTT
>NC_079332.1:17842106-17852106 GCF_029931775.1 Euleptes europaea
GGGTTAGGGTTAGGGTTAGGGTTAGGGTTAGGGTTAGGGTTAGGGTTAGGGTTAGGGTTAGGATTAGGGCGAGGGTTAGGGTTAGGGTTAGGGTTAGGGTTAGGGTTAGGGTTAGGGTTAGGGTTCGGGTTAGGTTCGGGTTAGGGTTTAGGGTTAGGGTTTAGGGTTAGGGTTATGGTTAGACTTAGGCTAAGGGTTAGTGTTAGGGTTTAGGGTTAGGGTTAGGGTTAGGGTTAGGGTTAGAGTTAGGCTTAGGTTTAGGCTTAGGCTTAGGCTTAGGCTTAGGCTTAGGCTTAGGGTTAGGGTTGGGGTTGGGGTTAGTGTTAGGGTTAGGGTTAGGGTTAGGGTTAGGGTTAGGGTGAGGGTGATGGTGATGGTGATGGTGATGTAGAGGGTGAGGGTGAGGGTGAGGGTTTAGGGTTAGGGTTAGGGTTAGGGTTAGGGCTACAGTTAGGGTTGAATTAGGGCTAGGGTTAGGGTTAGGGTTAGGGTTAGGGTTAGGGTTAGGGTTAGGGTTAGGGTTAGGGTTAGGGTTAGGGTTAGGGTTAGGGTTAGGGTTAGGGTTAGGGTTAGGGTTAGGTTCGGGTTACGGTTAGGGTTAGGGTTAGGGTTTAGGGTTAGGGTTAGACTTAGGCTAAGGGTTAGGGTTAGGGTTTAGGCTTAGGCTTAGGGTTAGGGTCGGGGTTGGGGTTGGGGTTGGGCTTGGGGTTAGGGTGATGGTGATGGTGATGGTGAGGGTGAGGGTGAGGGTTTAGGGTTAGGGTTAGGGTTAGAGCTACAGTTAGGGTTGAATTAGGGTTAGGGTTAGGGTTAGGGGTTAGGGTTAGGGTTAGGGTTAGGGTTAGGGTTAGGGTTAGGGTTAGGGTTTTGGGTTAATGATGGAGTTTGGGTTAGGGTTAGGGTTAGGGTTATGGTTAGTGTTGAATTAGGGTTAGGGTTAGGGTTAGGTTTAAAGTTAGGGTTAGAGTTTAGGGTTAGGGTTAGGGTTGAATTAGGGTTAGGGTTAGGGTTAAGGGATAGGGATTCGGGTTAGGGTTAAGGTTAGGATTAGGGTTATGGTTGGGTTAGGGTCACGGTTAGGGTTAGGGTTTGGAAAGCGTTAGGGTTAGGGTTTGGGTTTGGGTTTGGGTTAGGGTTAGGGTTAGGGTTAGGGTTAGGGTTAGGGTTAGGGTTAGGGTTAGGGTTAGGGTTAGGGTTAGGATTAGGGTCAGGATCAGGGTTTGGGGTTAGGGTTTGGGTTAGGTTTAGGTTTAGGTTTAGGTTTAGGGTTAGGGTTAGGGTTAGGGTTAGGGTTAGGGTTAGGGTTAGGATTAGGGTTAGGGTCAGGGTTCAGGGTTAGGGTTAGGGTTGAATTAGGGTTAGGGTTAGGGTTACGGTTACGGTTAAAGTTAGGTTTAGAGGTTAGGGTTAGGGTTAGGGTTAGGGTTGAATTAGGGTTAGGGTTAGGGTTAGTTTTAGAGTTAGGGTTAGGGATTAGGGTTCGGGTTAGGGTTAGGTTAGCGTTTTGGTTAGGGTTAGGGTTAGGTTTGAATTTGGGTTAGGGTTTGGGGTTAGGTTAGCGTTAGGGTTAGGGTTAAATTTAGGGTTAGGGTTAGGATTAGGGTTAGGTTTGAATTTGGGTTAGGGTTAGGGTTAAAGTTAGTGTTACAGGTTAGGGTTAGGTTTAGAGTTAAAGTTAGGGTTAGAGGTTAGGGTTAGGGTTAGGGTTAGCGTTAGGGTTAGGGTTAAAGTTAGGTTTAGAGGTTAGGGTTAGGGTTAGGGTGAATTAGGGTTAGGGTTAGGGTTAGTTTTAGGGTTAGGGTTAGCATTAGGGTTAGGGTTAGGGTTAGGGTTAGGGTTAGGGTTAGGGTTCAGGGTTAGGGTTAGGGTTGAATTAGGTTAGGGTTATGGTTAGGGTTAAAGTTAGGGTTAGAGGTTAGTGTTAGGGAAAGGGTAAGGGTTAAAGTTAGGGTTAGATGTTAGGGTTAGGGTTAGGGTTTATGGTTATGGTTTGGGTTCATTTCGGTTAGGTAAGCGTTAGGATTAGGGTTAGTGTTAGGGTTAGCGTTAGGGTTAGGGTTAGGCTTACGGTTAGGGTGAGGGTTAGGTTTGAATTTATAGGGTTAGGGTTAAAGTTAGGGTAAGAGGTTAGGGTTGAATTATGGTTAGGGTTAGGGTTAGGGTTTAAGCTAGGGTTACAAGTTAGGGTTAGGGTTAAATTAGGGTTAGGTTTAGGGTTAAAGTTAGGGTTAGAGGTTAGGGTTAGGGTTAAAGTTACGGTTAGAGGTTAGGGTTACAGTTAGGGTTAGGGTTAGGGTTAGGGTTAAAGTTAGGGTTAGGGTTAGGGTTAGGTTTGAATTTGGGTTAGGGTTAGGGTGAAAGTTAGTGTTACAGGTTAGGGTTAGGGTTAGAGTTAAAGTTAGGGTTAGAGGTTAGGGTTTAGGTTAGGGTTAGCGTTAGGGTGAGGGTTAAAGTTAGGTTTAGAGGTTAGGGTTAGGGTTAGGGTCTAATTGGGGTTAGGGTTAGGGTTAGGGTTAGTTTGAGGGTTAGGGTTAGGGTTAGGATTAGGATTAGGATTAGGATTAGGATTAGGATTAGGATTAGGATCAGGGTTAGGGTTAGGGTTCAGGGTTAGGGTTAGGGTTGAATTAGGGTTAGGGTTAGGGTTAAAGTTAGGGTTAGAGGTTAGGGTTAGGGTTATGGTACGGGTTAGGGGTTAAGGTTAGGGGTAGGGTTAGGGTTAGGATTAGTTTTAGGCTTAGGCTTAGGTTTAGGGCTGGGGTTAGGTTTAGGGTAAGGGTTAGGGTTAGCGTTAGGGTTAGGGTTAGGGTTAGGGTTAGGATTAGAGTTGAATTAGGGTTAGGGTTAGGGTTAGGGTTTAGGGTTAGGGTTAGGGTTAGGGTTAGGGTTAGGGTTAGGGTTAGGGTTAAGGTTAGGGTTAGGGGTATGCTTGGGTTAGGGATAGGGTTAGGGTTAGGTAAGCGTTAGGGTTAGGGTTAGGGCTAGGGTTAGTGTCAGGGTCAGGGTCAGGGTCATATTCAGCGTTTGGGGTTAGGGTTAGGGTCAGGGTAAAAGTTAGGGATAGGGGTTAGGATTAGGGTTTCGGTTAGGGTTAAAGTCAAGCTTAGGGTTAGGGTTCAATTTGGGTTAGGGTTAGGGTTAAAGTTAGTGTTAGAGGTTAGGGTTAGGGATAGAGTAAGGGTTAAAGTTAGGGTTAGATGTTAGGGTTAGGGTTATGGTTAGGGTTTATGGTTATGGTTTGGGTTCATTTGGGTTAGGTAAGCGTTAGGGTTAGGGTTAGGGTTAGGGTTAGGGTTAGGGTTAGGGTTAGGGTTAGGGTTAGGGTTAGCGTTAGGCTTAGCGTTAGGCTTAGGGTTAGGGTTAGGGTTAGGTTTAGGGTTATGTTTGAATTTGGGTTATGGTTAGGGTTAAAGTTAGAGGTTAGGGTTAGGGATAGGGTAAGGGTTAAAGTTAGGGTTAGATGTTAGGGTTAGGGTTTATGGTTATGGTTTGGTTCATTTGGGTTAGGTAAGCGTTATGGTTAGGGTTAGGGTTAGGGTTAGGGTTAGCGTTAGGGTTAGGGTTACGGTTAGGGTTAGGGTTGAATTTGGGTTAGGGTTAAAGTTAGGGTTAGAGGTTAGGGTTGAATTATGGTTAGGGTTAGGGTTAGGGTTTAAGCTAGGGTTACAAGATAGGGTTAGGGTTAGGGTTAGGGTTGAATTAGGGTTAGCTTTAGGGTTAAAGTTAGGGTTAGAGGATAGGGTTAGGGTTAAAGTTAGGATTAGAGGTTAGGATTAGGGTTAGGGTTAGGGTTAGGGTTAGGGTTAGGGTTAGGGTTAGGGTTAGGGTTAGGGTTAGGGTTAGGGTTAGGGTTATGGTTAGGGTTAGGGTTAAAGTTAGGGTTCGGGTTAGGGTTAGGTTTAGGTTTGAATTTGGGTTGGGTTAGGGTTAAACTTAGTGTTACAGGTTAGGGTTAGGGTTAGAGTTAAAGTTAGGGTTAGAGGTTAGGGTTAGGGTTAAGGTTAGCGTTAGGGTTAGGGTTAGGGTTAAAGTTAGGTTTAGAGGTTAGGGTTAGGGTTAGGGTGAATTAGGGTTAGGGTTAGGGATAGTTTTAGGGTTAGGGTTAGGGTTAGGGTTAGGGTTAGGGTTAGGGTTCAGGGTTAGGGTTAGGGTTGAATTAGGTTAGGGTTATGGTTAGGGTTAAAGTTAGGGTTAGAGGTTAGGGTTAGGGATAGGGTAAGGGTTAAAGTTAGGGTTAGAGGTTAGGGTTAGGGTTTATGGTTATGGTTTGGGTTCATTTCGGTTAGGTAAGCGTTAGGATTAGGGTTAGTGTTAGGGTTAGCGTTAGGGTTAGGGTTAGGCTTACGGTTAGGGTGAGGGTTAGGTTTGAATTTATAGGGTTACGGTTAAAGTTAGGGTTAGAGGTTAGGGTTGAAATATGGTTAGGGTTAGGGTTAGGGTTTAAGCTAGGGTTACAAGTTAGGGTTAGGGTTAAATTAGGGTTAGGTTTAGGGTTAAAGTTAGGGTTAGAGGTTAGGGTTAGGGTTAAAGTTACGGTTAGAGGTTAGGGTTACAGTTAGGGTTAGGGTTAGGGTTAGGGTTAAAGTTAGGGTTAGGGTTAGGGTTAGGTTTGAATTTGGGTTAGGGTTAGGGTGAAAGTGTTACAGGTTAGGGTTAGGGTTAGGGTTAGCGTTAGGGTGAGGGTTAAAGTTAGGTTTAGAGGTTAGGGTTAGGGTTAGGGTTGAATTGGGGTTAGGGTTAGGGTTAGGGTTAGTTTTAGGGTTAGGATTAGGATTAGGATTAGGATTAGGATTAGGATTAGGATTAGGATTAGGATTAGGATTAGGATTAGGATTAGGATTAGGATTAGGATTAGGATTAGGGTTGGGATTAGGGTTAGGGTTTGGGTTCAGGGTTAGTGTTAGGGTTGAATTAGGGTTAGGGTTAGGGTTAAAGTTAGGGTTAGAGGATAGGGTTAGGGTTAGGGTTAGGGTTAGGGCTAGGGTTAGAGGTAAGGGTTAGGGTTAGGGTTGGGGTTAGGGTTAGGTTTGTATTTGGGTTAGGGTTAGGGTTAGGGTTAAAGTTAGTGTTAGAGGTTAGGGTTGAATTATGGTTAGGGTTAGGGTTAGGGTTTCAGCTAGGGTTACAAGATAGGGTTAGGGTTAGGGTTAGGGTTGAATTAGGGTTATCTTTAGGGTTAAAGTTAGGGTTAGAGGTTAGGGTTAGGGTTAAAGTTAGGATTAGAGGTTAGGGTTAGGGTTAGGGTTAGGGTTAGGGTTAGGGTTAGGGTTAGGGTTAGGGTTAGGGTTAGGGTTAGGGTTAAAGTTAGGGTTAGGGTTAGGGTTAGGGTTAGGGTTAGGTTTGAATTTGGGTTGGGTTAGGGTTAAACTTAGTGTTACAGGTTAGGGTTAGGGTTAGAGTTAAAGTTAGGGTTAGAGGTTAGGGTTAGGGTTAAGGTTAGCGTTAGGGTTAGGGTTAGGGTTAAAGATAGGTTTAGAGGTTAGGGTTAGGGTTAGGGTTGAATAAGGGTTAGGGTTAGGGTTAGGGTTAGGGTGAGGGTTAGGGTTAGGGTTAGGGTTAGGGTTAGGGTTAGGGTTAGGATTAGGGTTAGGGTCAGGGTTCAGGGTTAGGGTTAGGGTTGAATTAGGGTTAGGGTTAGGGTTACGCTTACGGTTAAAGTTAGGTTTAGAGGTTAGGGTTAGGGTTAGGGTTAGGGTTGAATTAGGGTTAGGGTTAGGGTTAGTTTTAGAGTTAGGGTTAGGGATTAAGGTTAGGGTTAGGGTTAGGTTAGCGTTTTGGTTAGGGTTAGGGTTAGGTTTGAATTTGGGTTAGGGTTCGGGTTTGGGTTAGGGTTAGGGTTAGGGTTAAATTTAGTGTTAGGGTTAGGATTAGGGTTAGGTTTGAATTTGGGTTAGGGTTAGGGTTAAAGTTAGTGTTACAGGTTAGGGTTAGGTTTAGAGTTAAAGTTAGGGTTAGAGGTTAGGGTTAGGGTTAGGGTTAGCGTTAGGGTTAGGGTTAGGGTTAAAGTTAGGTTTAGAGGTTAGGGTTAGGGTTAGGGTGAATTAGGGTTAGGGTTAGGGTTAGGGTTAGGGTTAGCGTTAGGGTTAGGGTTAAAGTTAGGTTTAGAGGTTAGGGTTAGGGTTAGGGTGAATTAGGGTTAGGGTTAGGGTTAGGGTTAGGGTTAGTTTTAGGGTTAGGGTTAGCGTTAGGGTTAGGGTTAGGGTTAGGGTTAGGGTAAGGGTTAGGGTTAGGGTTCAGGGTTAGGGTTAGGGTTGAATTAGGTTAGGGTTATGGTTAGGGTTAAAGTTAGGGTTAGAGGTTAGGGTTAGGGAAAGGGTAAGGGTTAAAGTTAGGGTTAGATGTTAGGGTTAGGGTTAGGGTTTATGGTTATGGTTTGGGTTCATTTCGGTTAGGTAAGCGTTAGGATTAGGGTTAGTGTTAGGGTTAGCGTTAGGGTTAGGGTTAGGCTTACGGTTAGGGTGAGGGTTAGGTTTGAATTTATAGGGTTAGGGTTAAAGTTAGGGTTAGAGGTTAGGGTTGAATTATGGTTAGGGTTAGGGTTAGGGTTTAAGCTAGGGTTACAAGTTAGGGTTAGGGTTAAATTAGGGTTAGGTTTAGGGTTAAAGTTAGGGTTAGAGGTTAGGGTTAGGGTTAAAGTTACGGTTAGTGGTTAGGGTTACAGTTAGGGTTAGGGTTAGGGTTAGGGTTAAAGTTAGGGTTAGGGTTAGGGTTAGGTTTGAATTTGGGTTAGGGTTAGGGTGAAAGTTAGTGTTACAGGTTAGGGTTAGGGTTAGAGTTAAAGTTAGGGTTAGAGGTTAGGGTTAAGGTTAGGGTTAGCGTTAAGGTGAGGGTTAAAGTTAGGTTTAGAGGTTAGGGTTAGGGTTAGGGTTGAATTGGGGTTAGGGTTAGGGTTAGGGTTAGGGTTAGGGTTAGGGTTAGGGTTAGTTTTAGGGTTAGTGTTAGGGTTAGGGTTAGGATTAGGATTAGGATTAGGATTAGGATTAGGATTAGGATTAGGATTAGGATTAGGATTAGGATTAGGATTAGGATTAGGGTTAGGGTTCAGGGTTAGGGTTAGGGTTGAATTAGGGTTAGGGTTAGGGTTAAAGTTAGGGTTAGAGGTTAGGGTTAGGGTTAGGGTTAGGGTTAGGGTTAGGGTTAGGGCTAGGGTTAGAGGTTAGGGTTAGCGTTAGGGTTGGGGTTAGGGTTAGGTTTGAATTTGGGTTAGGGTTAGGGTTAGGGTTAAAGTTAGTGTTAGAGGTTAGGGTTAGGGTTAGAGTTAAAGTTAGGGTTAGAGGTTAGGGTTAGGGTTAACGTTAGGGTTAGGGTTAAAGTTAGGTTTCGAGTGTAGGGTTAGGGTTAGGGTTGAATTAGGGGTGGGTTTAGGGTTAAAGTTAGGGTTAGAGGTTAGGGTTAGGGTTAAAGTTAGGGTTAAAGGTTAGGGTTAGGGTTAGGGTTAGGGTTAGGGTTAGGGTTAGGGTTAGGGTTAGCGTTAGCGTTAGCGTTAGGGTTAGGGTTAAAGTTAGGTTTAGAGGTTAGGGTTAGGGTTAGGGTTGAATTAGGGTTAGGGTTAGGGTTAGTTTTAGGGTTAGGGTTAGGGTTAGGGTTAGGGTTAGGGTGAGGGTGAGGGTTCAGAGTTAGGGTTAGGGTTGAATTAGGGTTAGGGTTAGATTAGGATTAGGGTTAAAGTTAGGGTTAGAGGTTAGGGTTAGGGTTAGGGTTAGGGTTAGGTTTGAATTTGGGTTAGGGTTAGGGTTAAAGTTAGTGTTAGAGGTTTGTGTTAGGGTTAGAGTTAACGTTAGGGTTAGGGTAAAAGTTGGTTTAGAGGTTCGGGTTAGGATTGAATTAGGGTTAGGGTTAGGGTTAAAGTTAGGGTTAGAGGTTAGGGTTAGGGTTAGGGTTAGGGTTAGGGTTAGGGTTAAGTTTAGGGTTAGGGTTAAAGTTAGGGTTAGGGTTAGGGTTAAATTTAGGGTTAGGGTTAGGGTTAGGGTTAGGGTTAGGTTTGAATTTGGGTTAGGGTTAGGGTTAAAGTTAGTGTTAGAGGTTAGGGTTAGGGTTAGGGTTAGAGTTAGAGTTAAAGTTAGGGTTAGAGGTTAGGGTTAGCGTTAGGGTTAGGGTTAAAGTTAGGTTTAGAGGTTAGGGTTAGGGTTAGGGTTGAATTAGAGGTAGGTTTAGGGTTAAAGTTAGGGTTAGAGGTTAGGGTTAGGGTTAAAGTTAGGGTTAGAGGTCAGGGTTAGGGTTAGGGTTAGGGTTAGGGTTAGGGTTAGGGTTAGCGTTAGCGTTAGGGTTAGGGTTAAGGTTAAAGTTAGGTTTAGAGGTTAGCGTTAGGGTTAGGGTTGAATTAGGGTTAGGGTTAGGGTTAGGGTTAGTTTTAGGGTTAGGGTTAGGGTTAGGGTTAGGGTTAGGGTTAGGGTTAGGGTTAGGGTTAGGGTTAGGGTTAGGGTTAGGGTTAGGGTTAGGGTTAGGGTTAGGGTTAGGGTGAGGGTTAGGGTTAGGGTGAGGGTGAGGGTGAGGGTTCAGAGTTAGGGTTAGGGTTGAATTAGGGTTAGGGTTAGATTAGGTTTAGGGTTAAAGTTAGGGTTAGAGGTTAGGGTTAGGTTTAGGGTTAGGGTTAGGGTTAGGGTTAGAGTTTAGGGTTAGGGTTAGGGTTAGGGTTGGTTTGAATTTGGGTTAGGGTTAGGGTTAACTTTAGTGTTAGCGGTTTGGGTAAGGGTTAGAGTTAGCGTTAGGGTTAGGGTAAAAGTTGGTTTAGAGGTTAGGGTTAGGGTTGAATTATGGTTAGGGTTAGGGTTAAAGTTAGGGTTAGAGGTTAGGGTTAGGCTTAGGGTTAGGGTTAGGGTTAACTTTAGGGTTAGGGTTAAACTTAGGGTTAGGGTTAGGGTTAAAGTTAGGGTTAGGGTTAGGGTTAGGGTTAGGGTTAGGGTTAGGGTTAGGGTTAGGGTTAGGGTTAGGGTTAGGGTTAGGTTTGAATTTGGGTTAGGGTTAGGGTTAAAGTTAGTGTTAGAGGTTAGGGTTAGGGTTAGAGTTAAAGTTACGGTTAGAGGTTAGGGTTAGGGATAGGGTTAGGGTTAGGGTTAGCGTTAGGGTTAGGGTTAAAGTTAGGTTTAGAGGTTAGGGTTAGGGTTAGGGTTGAATAAGGGTTAGGGTTAGGGTTAGGGTTAGGGTTATGGTTAGGGTTAGGGTTAGGGTTAGGGTTAGGGTTAGGGTTAGGGTTAGGGATAGGGTGAGGGTTAGGGTGAGGGTTAGGGTTAGGGTTAGGGTTAGGGTTCAGGGTAAGGGTTAGGGTTGAATTAGGGTTAGGGTTAGGGTTAGGGTTACGGTTAAAGTTAGGTTTAGAGGTTAGTGTTAGGGTTGAATTAGGGTTAGGGTTACGGTTAAAGTTAGGTTTAGAGGTTAGTGTTAGGGTTAGAGTTAGCGTTAGGGTTAGGGTAAAAGTTGGTTTAGAGGTTAGGGTTAGGGTTGAATTATGGTTAGGGTTAGGGTTAAAGTTAGGGTTAGAGGTTAGGGTTAGGCTTAGGGTTAGGGTTAGGGTTAACTTTAGGGTTAGGGTTAAACTTAGGGTTAGGGTTAGGGTTAAAGTTAGGGTTAGGGTTAGGGTTAGGGTTAGGGTTAGGGTTAGGGTTAGGGTTAGGGTTAGGGTTAGGGTTAGGGTTAGGGTTAGGTTTGAATTTGGGTTAGGGTTAGGGTTAAAGTTAGTGTTAGAGGTTAGGGTTAGGGTTAGAGTTAAAGTTACGGTTAGAGGTTAGGGTTAGGGATAGGGTTAGGGTTAGGGTTAGCGTTAGGGTTAGGGTTAAAGTTAGGTTTAGAGGTTAGGGTTAGGGTTAGGGTTGAATAAGGGTTAGGGTTAGGGTTAGGGTTAGGGTTATGGTTAGGGTTAGGGTTAGGGTTAGGGTTAGGGTTAGGGTTAGGGTTAGGGATAGGGTGAGGGTTAGGGTGAGGGTTAGGGTTAGGGTTAGGGTTAGGGTTCAGGGTAAGGGTTAGGGTTGAATTAGGGTTAGGGTTAGGGTTAGGGTTACGGTTA
>NC_079332.1:17854606-17857106 GCF_029931775.1 Euleptes europaea
GGGTTAGGGTTAGGGTTAAAGTTAGTGTTAGAGGTTAGTGTTAGGGTTAGAGTTAAAGTTAGGGTTAGAGGTTAGTAGGGTTAGAGGTTAGGGTTAGGGTTAGGGTTAGGGTTAGGGTTAGGGTTAGGGTTAGAGTTAGGGTTAGATGTTAGGGTTAGGGTTAGGGTTTATGGTTATGGTTTGGGTTCATTTCGGTTAGGTAAGCGTTAGGATTAGGGTTAGTGTTAGGGTTAGCGTTAGGGTTAGGGTTAGGCTTACGGTTAGGGTGAGGGAGGTTTGAATTTATAGGGTTACGGTTAAAGTTAGGGTTAGAGGTTAGGGTTGAAATATGGTTAGGGTTAGGGTTAGGGTTTAAGCTAGGGTTACAAGTTAGGGTTAGGGTTAAATTAGGGTTAGGTTTAGGGTTAAAGTTAGGGTTAGAGGTTAGGGTTAGGGTTAAAGTTACGGTTAGAGGTTAGGGTTACAGTTAGGGTTAGGGTTAGGGTTAGGGTTAGGGTTAAAGTTAGGGTTAGGGTTAGGGTTAGGTTTGAATTTGGGTTAGGGTTAGGGTGAAAGTTAGTGTTACAGGTTAGGGTTAGGGTTCGGGTTAGCGTTAGGGTGAGGGTTAAAGTTAGGTTTAGAAGTTAGGGTTAGGGTTAGGGTTGAATTGGGGTTAGGGTTAGGGTTAGGGTTAGGGTTAGTTTTAGGGTTAGGGTTAGGATTAGGATTAGGATTAGGATTAGGATTAGGATTAGGATTAGGATTAGGATTAGGATTAGGATTAGGGTTGGGATTAGGGTTAGGGTTTGGGTTCAGGGTTAGTGTTAGGGTTGAATTAGGGTTAGGGTTAGGGTTAAAGTTAGGGTTAGAGGATAGGGTTAGGGTTAGGGTTAGGGTTAGGGCTAGGGTTAGAGGTAAGGGTTAGGGTTAGGGTTGGGGTTAGGGTTAGGTTTGTATTTGGGTTAGGGTTAGGGTTAGGGTTAAAGTTAGTGTTAGAGGTTAGGGTTGAATTATGGTTAGGGTTAGGGTTAGGGTTTCAGCTAGGGTTACAAGATAGGGTTAGGGTTAGGGTTAGGGTTGAATTAGGGTTATCTTTAGGGTTAAAGTTAGGGTTAGAGGTTAGGGTTAGGGTTAAAGTTAGGATTAGAGGTTAGGGTTAGGGTTAGGGTTAGGGTTAGGGTTAGGGTTAGGGTTAGGGTTAGGGTTAAAGTTAGGGTTAGGGTTAGGTTAGGGTTAGGGTTAGGGTTAGGGTTAGGGTTAGGGTTAAAGTTAGGGTTAGAGGATAGGGTTAGGGTTAGGGTTAGGGTTAGGGCTAGGGTTAGAGGTAAGGGTTAGGGTTAGGGTTGGGTTAGGGTTAGGTTTGTATTTGGGTTAGGGGTTAGGGTTAGAGTTAAAGTTAGGGTAGAGGTTAGGGTTAGGGTTAAGGTTAGCGTTAGGGTTAGGGTTAGGGTTAAAGATAGGTTTAGAGGTTAGGGTTAGGGTTAGGGTGAATAAGGGTTAGGGTTAGGGTTAGGGTTAGGGTTAGGGTTAGGGTTAGGGTTAGGGTTAGGGTTAGGGTTAGGGTTAGGGTTAGGGTTAGGGTTAGGGTTAGGATTAGGGTTAGGGTCAGGGTTCAGGTTAGGGTTAGGGTTGAATTAGGGTTAGGGTTAGGGTTACGCTTACGGTTAAAGTTAGGTTTAGAGGTTAGGGTTAGGGTTAGGGTTAGGGTTGAATTAGGGTTAGGGTTAGGGTTAGTTTTAGAGTAGGGTTAGGGATTAGGTTAGGGTTAGGGTTAGGTTAGCGTTTTGTTAGGGTTAGGGTTAGGTTTGAATTTGGGTTAGGGTTTGGGTTTGGGTTAGGGTTAGGATTAGGATTACGGATTAGGATTAGGATTAGGATTAGGATTTGGATTAGGATTAGGATTAGGATTAGGATTAGGATTAGGATTAGGATTAGGATTAGGATTAGGATTAGGATTAGGATTAGGATTAGGATTAGGGTTAGGGTTAGGGTTAGGGTTAGGGTTGAATTAGGGTTAGGGTTAGGTTAAAGTTAGGGTTAGAGGTTAGGGTTAGGGTTAGGGTTAGGGTTAGGGTTAGGGCTAGGGTTAGAGGTTAGGGTTAGCGTTAGGGTTGGGGTTAGGGTTAGGTTTGAATTTGGGTTAGGGTTAGGGTTAGGGTTAAAGTTAGTGTTAGAGGTTAGGGTTAGGGTTAGAGTTAAAGTTAGGGTTAGAGGTTAGGGTTAGGGTTAACGTTAGGGTTAGGGTTAAAGTTAGGTTTCGAGTGTAGGGTTAGGGTTAGGGTTGAATTAGGGTGGGTTTAGGGTTAAAGTTAGGGTTAGAGGTTAGGGTTAGGGTTAAAGTTAGGGTTAGAGGTTAGGGTTAGGGTTAGGGTTAGGGTTAGGGTTAGGGTTAGCGTTAGCGTTAGCGTTAGGGTTAGGGTTAAAGTTAGGTTTAGAGGTTAGGGTTAGGGTTAGGGTTGAATTAGGGTTAGGGTTAGGGTTAGTTTTAGGGTTAGGGTTAGGGTTAGGGTTAGGGTTAGGG